>NW_021318660.1:34271-80964 GCF_001605985.2 Dendrobium catenatum
TTTAAGAAAGGTAGGGGTAGACCTAAAAAGACTTGGTTAGAAAATATTAGGAATGACCTTTCTTTATTATATTTAAACGATAATTTGACTTTTAATAGGACACAATGGAGAAAAAGGATTCATGTAGCCGACCCCACGTAGTGGGATAAAGGCTTGATGTTGTTGTTGCTGTTGTTGTTGTATTTTTAAAATATTAAAATTATAATACCGTGTCCAACATGTGCCCATGTCCTATATTTTCAATAATTGACGTGTCCCGTGTCCATGTCATATCAGTCTCTCCGTGTCCGTGTCTCATAGCACAAGACTTCCCTTTGAGGTTTCTCCTCCTAGTAGTTGCTGTAGACAGCAAAGTTTCTCTATTTTAAAGGCATCTTCCATTAGACAGCAAGCCAACCATTGGATCTTTCTCCTAGATTGCCGAAAAAAGCATGTTGGACTATTTTCCTTTAGGACAGAAAGCACTCACTATTTTTTCCCGTGAAGAACAACCTGTTGCTTCTCCAATTTCTATTCTCTGCAAACAGCAAAACATCAGCACGAAGGACAGCAGAGCAGCGACATTAAGCTCGGGCAGCAGCAACAGCAGCAGTAAAAAGCAAGCGGTAACAGCCAATTGGTAAAGCTAGAGTACTCTGGAACCTCTCTAAATACATGTAAAACACCAGTTGAGTTTTCTGCCACATTACCTGGCACTGTAGCAGCAGTTTTGTTATGATGCCATGAAGGAAAATTGCGGCAGCAACGCAATCAAAACAGTGGCAGCAATGCAGCAGCGAGATCAATTTGTGGCATGCAAAAGGAATTGCGAAGAGAAAAAAGAGGAAGGTTTTTTTGGAGAGATTTCTGATTGAATTTTATTACAAGAAATTAAGCCTATTTAAAAAAAAAACAGAAATTGTTCTAATTCAGTTCATGAACAAACTTCACAAAAAAGCTATCTATAAAATAACTTAGAGAAAAGCAAACTAAATAATAATTCCAGATGAAATTATCTTAACATAAATTTAGATTTACATACAGATTATTCAACAAATTTTAAAAACATTCGTCTTTTGTTTTAATCATAAATTTGATCAAATGGTCCAACTTACGGAGCCTTATCTCTCTATTTTTGTGGCTTATTTGCAATACAATCAGGCCTATGGACCCTTGGCGGAATCCTCTTTAACATCAACGGTGTGATCTATGAATCACCACCATCACCAATTTCTATGAGAAAATTGCACCGTTATAACTTTAATGAACACAATCTTTATGATTTTCCATGATATGATGCACAAATCACAAGAGAGATGGCTCATCTTGTAGTCTTCTTTCACGTAACGAAATGTCCCAATTTTATCAAAGCAACAAGGCCCAATTCTATTCAAATAATAGTCAAAAGGCCTATTTCAAAATTTTATTACATGAAAAATAGAAGATGCTTTGGTTGTGGTAGCATCAAGCACTTATTAAGTGAACGCCTAAAGTATAATAAGCTACTTATACAAGGACCTAAGCCACGTATATACAAGAATGAATACATAATGCTCATAAAATTTACTTACAATAATAACTATCGCTTAAGCATTAGCATAACACTCTATGAAGCTCCTTGTGGAAAAAAAATGAATATCACCTATTAATTGGGAAGATTTAGACAAACAAATTATATTGGGATCAAGTGTTTTAGACTAAGCTAGATAGAGAGTTGACAAAACTGAAGCTAAATCCTTACAACTAAAAAGCAATATAAGAGTTAAGTTGATCTAAAAGAAGATACATACAAACCATGAAGGAGACCATATATTTTATAAGGTTTCATTGGTGAAAGAAGTGCAACAATTTGGGATGCAAGGCAACCTGAAACAAAGCTATATTAGAACTTTTGAGGTTCTAGGGAAGATGGGGTTTAGTGGCAACAACCTTGTATTTATGTCCTTATGATGTAGTCAAAAATTTATATTTTATGTATTTTTTTTTGTTCAACACTATGTTTTATTTCGCAATTTTATTTTGTAATACCCTGTGATGGAAAACTACTCATGACCATGCTAGGTTTGGTGCTCTCAGGTCAGTTCACACCATTATCCTTCTACTCGTGTTTCATGCTAAATTTCCATCATTTTGGTGTTTGTTTATGTGAAAATTGGAATTATCTTAATTTGCATTCCTAATGTTCTCCTACTTGATTTAAGAACTTAGGTTCGCATCAATTTAGTATCAGAACCAAAAGTTTCATCAATTTGGTATCAGAGCTTTAAGTTACATCAATTTTGTATCAAAGCCTAATGTTGCATCAATTTGATATCAGAGCCTTAGGTTGCATTAATTTGGTATCAAAGCCTTAGGATGCATCACCTTTATAATAATGAAAACCTACTACACATTAGTTTTGCTACATCAAATTGGTATTAAAATGACTTTCACCGTGTATTGACTTTAGCAAAGTAACCTGTAGGTTAGAGGTACTTACCAAATAATAAATTCAAGGAAAAATTGCTTACAAAAAGGGAAGAATGGAGAAGTATGTATTAAAATAATATTTTTGGGGTAAACATAATACAATGTTTAAAGGTAGATATGCCATAAGGAAGGGCCAAAGAAGATCAATAATATCCAATAGCCAAAATCTATTGAGGTTGAGTTAGCATTAATGCTCCATAACCAACATGGATAAGGATGAGTTTCTTTATCTCATCCTAATAAATAAAAATGAATAGCATAATACTTGCATATTTTCGCTTGAGCATAACACTAATGATGCTAACAATAATTTGTCAATA
This sequence comes from Dendrobium catenatum, assembly GCF_001605985.2. Taxonomy (NCBI): domain Eukaryota; kingdom Viridiplantae; phylum Streptophyta; class Magnoliopsida; order Asparagales; family Orchidaceae; genus Dendrobium; species Dendrobium catenatum. The sequence goes on from NW_021318660.1 coordinate 37,040, forward strand.
ATCATATAACGCCTTCGAAATGTTAGAAAATGTTTATAGCGAACATAAAGCAAGCATAGCTTGTCATCTACACCAACTAATTAAATTTTAAGCAAATAAGAATATCTATGTGCTTCTCAACTACCACTTACCACCTTTTTTAATTATACTTCATAAATAACTCCCCTCCCCTCCAAAAAAGGCCATCATAATTAATCAGCATAAGAGGTCAATATTTGATGCAATAAAAAGGTTTAGAGATGAAAGCTTTTAGAAAATAGCTCAAGCATGAGGGAATGAGAGATTCCTCATGTTTGGTAAATAATACACTAAATGGAACAAGTGAGAGTCCTCTTTGGATGAGGGATTCTCTTAATGTTATCTATGTAGTTTTAGGTGAGCAAATCCTTGATGATCTCATGCAATTTTTTATGAATAGTAATGAAATCCTACTTTCTATCCAATAGAAATTACATTAATTTTTTTGCTAAACAAATCCATAGTAGAGACGATTTCATCAAGTCTTCTTGAGTATATTCAATGGCATCAATTGACCTAGAGGCGCTTCACCAATATCAAACTCAAGGAGAAATTTCTTCAAGGAAATGAAGACTGATGACATCTGTAGTGGATATTAATTGTACTCACCAAAACTACTTGCTATTTAACAAGCATTTGCTTTAATTGTACTTCTTAACTACCCACATTAACCACCTCATTTAATTGTCTAAAAAGTTTCTTTTTTTTTTTGCCAAAGAAATCATATTTGATGATATAAAAGGACTGAAAATTAAAAGTTATAATATGAGTGGAATATTCTCTTTGCTTGGGCATGTGATTTCCCAATGTAATGATTAAGTTTCAATTGGGTGAGTGATTCCCTAAATACTATGGATGAGCGAGCCCTAATTGTTTTGGGTGAGTGAATCCCCACATATATTGTGTGAAATCTCTCTCTTTCATGGCTACATTAATTGTACTTACCAAACACTACTTGCTACTTAAAAAGCATTTGCTTTAATTATACTTTTTAATTACCCACATTAACCACCTCATTTAATTGTCTAAAAAGTTTCTTTTTTTTATTGCCAAAGAAATCATATTTGATGATATAAAAGGAATGAACACCAAAGGTTTTAATATGAGTGGAATATTTTTTTTGCTTGGGCATGTGATTTCCCAATGTAATGAGTGAGTTTCAATTGGGTGAGTTATTCCCTAAATGTTATGGATGAGTCAGTCCTCATTGTTTTGGGTCAGTGAATCCCCACATATATAGTGTGAATTATCTTTCTTGGCTACATTAATACCACTAGTTCCATATTGTACTAAAATTTATGTTTGTCCCCCACGGAAGAGAAGGTGATATTTCAGAATATTTACTATTGAATGGTAGTCTTTTGTAAGTACATTTATAAGGATATCCTAATACAAAGGATGACATCCAACTCATATCTTAAACATTTAAGCACTATCATTGATGCTCTTTTTCATTATCTGTATTTGAATAAGATGAAAAAGTGCCTTACTTTTCTAAGAAAGCACAATTTACGCAATAGCATTTATAAAAAAAAATATGCACATTGCTTATGATAAATTGGTGTGATGGTCTGTGAAAAGTGATCTAAACTATTAAGTAAACAGTATTTTCAACCAAGAGACACTCAGTTTTGTGCCCATAGTAATTAACATTCACCAAGAAATGGTCATGAACCAACTCCCGATCTACTTAATATTGGAAGATTCAAAAAAGTCAAGAAACATATTGCACACAATGCTAAGCATGAACTACAAAAGTACAAATAATTAGCATACATAGTAGTAATCAAAAATTTCTTTCAACAGCTTCCAAAACATATGAATGGAATGGACATCCGTTTAGTGTTTAAAACGAAAAGAAAAAAAAACAGTAATATGAGGGCAATAAAAGATTTTCATACCAAAGAGCTGCCTCTTAAGATCTTCCTGCATGGTATCATTGTTGCAAACAAAAATATAACCTCCGAGAATCTCATTCCTCGGTAGCATCTCGGTTGAAGGCAAAGTCTTAAAACGCTTGTCAACAACATTGTTGTTGTTGCTACTATTGTTTCCATTTATGTTGTTATTGTTGTTGTTGACATTGATTCCATTACTATTATGGTTTGCATCCTTGATTGTAATGCTATTAGCATACTTGTTGATCCCAGCATTCATCTTAAAGTTGTTTACATTGTTAACATTATTTTTCTGGTACATGGAGTTCAAGTTGTACACATTATTTCTAAATGAACTCTTTGTTGCAGCCTCATTCATCTTCATATCCATATTCATCAGGCCTAGACTCAGGTTATCAAAGCTACCTTCTTCTTGAAACCCCAGCTTTTCCCATGGTTTGGTCTCAACAATGTTCCTAGGGTAATCAAAGTTGTTGATCCGCTCACCCTTTGATCTGGTCATCTCTGCCAGTTTTGAAGTAATAACAGACCATTGGTGATCCTCTGAGACCTTAGACTGTCCCCTAAACTCATCACCCAATTGCCAAAGGCTGTCCATCTTACAGAAAAGTTTGCTAAAGAAGGAATAAAACAAAAAAAAAATCATCAACTGATAGCAATCTATATTAATGTCAAGTAAAAGATAAAAAAAGTTTGTATTACATATTATCAGCATTATAAATAAGCTATATTGCCTTAAGACAAGGATTATGAGCATCATACTACAACAAAATCTATCATAATACCAAAAGCATGACATGGTAAATTGGAAAGACAACCGTAAAGGTATAAGAACAATTCAGAAATTGCGTAGCTAGTTATGAGCATATAAAGCACATCTTTAAAATATAAAGAATGCTATGAAGTACTTAAGTGGTTTCATCTTTTCTCTAACTAAAACAATAATATTATAAGCTAAAGGAAGCATGAAAGAAAAATCTAGCTCATCTGCACTTACCTAAGAAAAAAGACCACTCCAGCCACTTCCTTCTTTAAATATATATGTAGTAGGATTTTGATCTGAGTAGATTTGGTCCAGGTGACAAAGTTGGGTTATGATCTGATGCTCTTAAAGTTAGTTGACTCTGGTTGTTGGGATTAAAAACATGCTTCTCAACAAGTCATATCAAGCTAATAAACTAACAAAATTGAGGTTAAAGGGAAAGAATTAGGAGAAGCATCGTTTTTAATCCGAACAACCCGAGTCAACTATCTATAAGAGCATAAGATCATAAAGCAACTGTCACCTAAAACAATCTTCTTGATCAAAATCATAAGCACACTTACCCGCATTACAAAGAGAGAAAACAGCGTAGTTCGGAGAAAATCTTCAATAGAAAAGAACCATCAGCCAAAAAACCACATTTTCTTAAACTTGTTGCTAAATATTGAACCTTTAACTCAAATCAAAACCCTGAACAAAAAAACTAATAACTTTCACATATCAAACAAAACACGTCTGCAATCAAGCGGCCAATTGCCCTCCGGACAGAAGAAGATAAAAAAACACCTAGGCCGAGATCTCGTAGTACAAAACCCATCACAAAATTTTCAAAATGTCAAAGAATTAGTTGAACACCGAAAGAAGAAGATAACAGCAGATTTCAGGATCCAACTGACCTAGTTCGAAGAATAAAGCGAACCAAAAGCGGCGGCTCGAGTGGTGACTACGTTATGGGTTGGATCCGTACCAGGCTTAACAAACCCTAATCCCTCTATTTGATTTGGTAGTGAGAAATGTTGAAGGATGAAAAAGGAGAAAACCAACTCCCCCTTTTCTCCTCTCACGCGCCCACGAGAGGCGAAATGGAAGAAGGATGGCATAGGCCTCACCCCATTTTAAAGAATCAACATAACAAAATACCCCTGGATTTTTTATAAATGCGAAAATAAGCCACTTCGCAATGGTTAAAAAGTCTCTTTGGGACCATTTTTCTCAATATTATGATTTTCAAATTGATATCATATTTATATTTAATTACTACTTTTCAATAATTCTATGATAAGAAGTTATTTTTATAATCATATTTGTAATTCATTTATAAAAAAAGAAGAGAGAAAGATGCTACATGGTCTTGCTAAGGAAAATCATTGATAATGAGTAAAGTACAATAGTTACAACAACACTTTTCATACTTCCATATTTCTTTATCTCAAATCAAATGTAAAAATTAGGGTTTGTTAAGACATGTGTTGTTCCAATCCATAACCCATATCATAGCTCATGATGCAGTTTTTGGTTTGTGCTATTCCTCGATCTAGGTTAGTTACATCCTAAAATGTATTATTCTCTTCTTCTCTGAATGTTCAACTGATTCTTTGTCGTTTTGAAAATGTTATGATTGCTTTTTGTAATAAGAGATATTGATATATGCTTTTTTTAGAGAGTAATTGATTACTTGATTACAGATGTATTTTTTGTTTGATATGTGAATGTAGTATTTTCGTCCAAGGTTTTGAATTGACTTAAATGTCAAATGTTTAATAATCATTGTATATAAATGTGGCTTTTCGACTGATGGTCATTTTTTGAATATTTTCTCCCAATTACGCCATTAGATTCCCACTTAACAGCAACCGTGAGGCCACTACCCAATCATTGTCATCGATATATTGCTAAACCGCCATAATCAGATCACCGCCAAGCACAAGATCGCCATTGTTAGTGTGCCACTCACATGCCTACTTCGAACCACCGCTAAACTAATGATATTAGACTAACACCCGATGATAGTCCTCCGTTGCCTCTAATGGTCTTTAAAATAATTTGTCATATTTTCCTCTCATTTTATTGGGGAGAATTAAAACTTGCATCAATGGACTGAGTCTTGATCACCACTAACATTTGTAAACTCTAATTGGACTTTTTCCCCTTTTTGTAAGGGAGAACTAGAGCGTGCAATAGAGGATCGAGCATTGATCATCTTTGATGGCCTTTAAATGTTTTATGAACAATTTGTCCTCCTTTAATGGAGATGTACTAGAGCCTTGAGGGTGTTTAAATTTTTTATAGACAATTTTTTCCTTCTTTTGTGAGGGAGAACTGGAGCAACATCAATGGGTCGTGCCTTGATCGCAACCGTCATCAATGATATTTAAATTATTGTGAGATAAATTTTCACTCTTTTTAACTAGAGCCCCTTCTGAAGATTGTGCTTTCAAAAATTTATAGAACCATAATGGATAATTTTTTAAGAACTTTTCGAATATTTATGAAGTTCTTTTTTTCAAAAAAATTTAAAGTATTTAATGCATGTTTTGATTTTTTGCCTTGCTAAAAATATTTTAAATAGGAAAATTAATATTTAAAAAAAGTAGGCAACTTATACAGCCTAAATAGGCTCCTATAATCTTTATTTAAATATATTAACTTCACTATATAAAAAAATCTATTAGAGAAAGATTTACCTTTTTCAAATCCTTCCTTCCAAATATTTTTTATAAAAACTTTTCTACTAACAAAGTATTTAAAGTTTTCAAATGTTTCTTCACTGACTTTTTCTTCAAAAGAATTAAATTTTTTAATAAGAAAATCTTTAGAGTAAAACATTTTATAAATGTTTCTTTATAGATATAAACATTTATTTAAAGTTATTTTCTAGGTATATAATTTTTTAAAAAAATCTCATCATAGGAACAAGCACTAGGACAAGCAACGTACAATAGGAGTAATTATTACGTCCGGATAAAAAATCGGAAACCCGAACGTATATCGAGCAATACCGAGTTTTAGATGATGTGGCGCATGATTATTCGTCTCTGGACGCGTCAGGTGACCTGACGTAGTAATTACTCCAACAATAGACAATTGACCAGCTTGACGATTTGCTGACCCAATCTAATTTAGGCTCAATTTTGGATCTGATCAAATTATTTCCAGAATTTTTTAGATCCAAAGAAACATTTTTTATATTTTCAGAGCTCGGTGGAGTCTCTATTGTCACTTTCAAGCAATTTAAAATGATTCCAAATAAAATTTCTTAGTAACCTTTGCTATGAACGACATGCCAACTTTATTGAACATTAAAGTTATAATTAAAGAAGTTTTACTTGGTTCATTTCATGGCCAAAAGAGGAGGTTTTGTGGTTACATATTTTTGGATAATACAAATTTCAAAATCTCAAATAGAAGGACAATTGATACATCAACAAAAGTTACATTGATCGAGCACGAATCTCAATGCACGTTTGGGTTTGAAACTTTTAAAATTAAATTTAGGACAATCCAAACTTTTATTTCAGCAGCTTTTAGTCAAATTAAATGTCTCAGCGAGACAAATAAAATGATCTAATTCATATACGAATGAGCCCAGTTGAAGCACTTAAAGCCTATTTGGAAACTCTACAATAATAATTGGAGTACTAAATCATCATGTTTATAGCCGAATTGAGTGTTTTGATAAAATAAATCTAATAAGCTTAATATCACTTAATTCTTATATTATTAAGAGACTTAAAAAAGTAAAACCCCATTAGCTTGAGATTCAAGAGACCTTTGAGCTCTAAGAATCATGGAGCATAACCATCTAGCCACCACCCGACCACCATCGTTGGATCCCAATCCAACTCTCATTACAACACCAGTCAGTCATGCCACCATCAGAGCATGACTATAGCCATTCCCATTATGCTAAAAACCCACAAGCTATAATGAGCAACTGAGAATTTTTCAAAGACCTATATGACCAACATTCCTTAATACCTCCAACAACGTTATTGCTAACACTTTAAAAGTTTACTTGGGTGAAATAAGATATGGGGTTTGGAGCTTTTTTATTTTTTATTTAAAGAACACATTTTTATTAATAATAAGAAAAGAAAGATACATGAAAAAAAAAAAAAAAGCTTGTAAGGGAAAGACTACCACTTCCAACAAAAAAAAAAAACAAAGGGGAAGCAGGGCCCCCCCCCTCAAAATTGAAGCTGGTTCCGCCCCTGAGGGGAAGGGTTTACAACTTGAGAAGTAGCCCATACCAAGCAGCAGATAAAAGAAAAACAAAGGAAACAAAAAGAAGAGCCTCTCAAGTGAGGACTCCTTCATTGTTTTGTATTGCGCAACAATATACAATACAAACAAATAAAAAGAAGCCGTCTGTTAAGCACTTGAGGGGACCAAGTCCTCGCCTATGGAATTTGTTGAAGTGTTCTTCCTTTTCCTAGGGGAGGTGGCTAAAGGCCTAAGTCGGAGGAGCTCTCTATCCAAGCGAGACTTGGACACTCTTGGTTGTTGCTTGAGAAAGTTCATGATCCTATTAGAAGTTTCTTCCATCTGTTGTAACTTCTCGATCGAGAATTGGATAGGGGGCTCGACTTGTTTGACGGGTGCCTTGGTCTTTTGGAGCCTTCGGTTTGGCTTTCCTTCTCCTGATGACTAGGTTCCAAGCTCCAAAGAAGGATTCATCCTTGTCCTCACAAACAAGGAGCTCTTCAACAACTTTATGCTTCGGCTCAGGAGGGAATGCTTGGGGGAAACTCACGGGTGTGGCTTGCACCTTAACTGCCCGACGCCGGCTGCTTTGGGGGAGATTAGGGGCCTTGGGTTGGAGCTTTGGATAGGCAAGCCCCATTGGCATGGCCAATAAAAAAGCCACAATCGAAGCAAAAGTTTATAAGCCCGTCATATTTGACTCTTTTAAAAAGTCGTCAATGGAGCCCATTAATCCAAAACCTTGATTGATTTTGGGGCTTTTGGGTTGATAGGATATTTTCGCCTCTTTAGGGGCTATATTTTCTTCCTCAATATTAAATATATATTTTAGGAGCTTTCTTTAAATATAATATAATATAATCAATTTCTAGAAAATACTATAAGAATTTATTTTCTCATGTAAGAATATATCATTAAAAAATAGAGCATTAAATCAACACATTAAAAAGACGTATATTTAAATTTTAAACGCATTATATTTTTATTATTTCCAAAAATTAATGTATTTTAATATTAAATTATTGAGTTGATAAAATATTATTCTAAAATAGAAGATAACTTTTTAAATTATAAATGTCAAGCTATGATAAGAATTTTTTATACTATAAAAAAAATGTTATTATTTAGAACGGAAATGCAAATATTAATAACAGTTTTAGCCGCGCTGGATGCAGTCCGTGCACAATCTCTCTTCCTTGTTCTTTCAAATGCCCAAGATTCCTCTTTGCAACGTATCTGTCTTCTCTTTTCTCCTCTCATGAAGCCATTCTCTGGCTTCTCCGTCATCATCTTCCTTTTCCTCGCTCTTATCTCCGTCTTCTACCTTCAATCCAACTCCGATGGGCCATGGAAGACCCCCTTCCGCCCCTCGGACCTCCTCCCGCTTCTCCCTTTATCTGTCTCGTGGCCGATCCTCCGTTCACTTTACAGCGCCGTTGACCTCCTCCCGACGTTTGTTGGTGCCGTCTCATCACCGGAGACTAAACTGCAGTGGAAAGGCGCGTGTTTTTACGAAAATACTGCGTGGATGGAGTTTCACAATAAAAGCAAGTCACCCTACGGAGGCGGCACTCTCCATTTAAAGGTTGAATCCTGATCTGTCCTTTGTTTCGTTTGAAGATTTTGTTGGAATTGGGAACTGTATTTCTTATATTTGCCTTTCAGCGGGAGATAATTAGGTTTTTGTTATTATATTCGTAGAATTAGATTAATGAGCATTGTTGCTGTAAGTTCAATTAGCATGTGGGTGCTGAATTATTCGTATAAATGTTTTTTTTTTCTTGTGAAGAATTTCACTGATATGCGAAGACGGGACTTTTTGATGTTATCGGATTCCCCGTGAGCTGCGTTTTATTTGGGCCGTCCATTTTTTTAATCAATAGGGATTGCGTGTCTATTTTTGTTGCCTGTCCTGAACGTAACCTTCTTTCGTGTTCATATTGGATTTGACCGACGATATGGTTTATCTTTACTTCAACATCGAGATAGTAATACTTGGCTTCTGTTAACCTCATTAGTTACATTGGTTAGAGTAACAATTCATGTAGAGGAGTAGAAGTAATTTTTAGATCAAGTCATCTGGTAGGATTTTGGATACTGTGCTGCTTGAAGCTCTCTTCTTTTATGACTTTGAATGAAATTTTAAGAAGAAGGCTCCTAATAGGATCAGAAGAAATCAGTTTTACCTGTACAAACATGTGACTTATTCAAGCATGTGGTGCTTCAGGGTTTATATCCATTAAAAGGTATTTTAATAAAATAGAAATTTCTTAGTTTGCCAAGTATTTGGAGTTTTTGAGGAACATTTGAACTTCATTCCTTGATTCACTCCATTATTTTGCCCCATTCTTAATCTTAGATAACACTTGGTAATGTCAGAGGACATTTAGAATTTTCTCTGCAAGAACCTTATATTCCGTTGTACTAACATTGCTCTTTCTGGTTTAGGTAATCCAGATGGAATATATAAATATATACATTGTAGTATTACATATTGATCCTATGGCATCTGAACTTTAGAAAATGAATATAAAGTAGAAGTCAATAATGAAACATTTTTATTGCGATATCTAAATCATTCATGGTTAGGTCCTTGTCATTTATATGCTTTTTTTTCTTTTCATATCTGCATTTAGGTACTACATTTATACTCATAACTCATTCCAACTTTTCATAATAGTAATCTGAGGAAAGCTAGCCTTTTGAATTTTGATTAAGCTGTCATCACCAAGTGGGTAAAAAGGAAGCAGAATGTTTACATCCTGAAGGAATTGAATCATGATAATTTTTCGATGCCTTCTAATCTGAAGTTTTTGTATCCATTTTTTCTGCATTTGTTTATCATCTCATACAAATTCTAATGAAGAACCATCAATTTATTCATGCCACTCAATACACAGTTTTTCAGTTCAAATTTTCAAATATTCACAATACACCCCAACATTCTCTTCTCATAATTTGGCCAGGTCACGAATGCTCATAGCTGGACATGTATGGATCTTTATGTTTTTGCAACTCCATACCGTGTGACATGGGATTATTACTTATTGTCTCGAGAGCATACCCTTGAGTTTGATGAGTGGGAGGGTGAAGAAGAATATGAACATGTAAGTTGCCACCACAATCTATAAATTCAAGTCTACGAGGAGAAAGTTTTTGCTTTATATAGATGCTCAAATAACATTTCTTATTTCATCTTTGGTGTATATTCACTATTTTTGTGGTGTCAGGTGAAACATCATGGAGTGTCAATCTTCCTCATGCAATCAGGGATGTTAGGAACTCTCCGTGCTTTGTGGGATGTTTTCCCTTTGTTTACAAATACTGGATGGGGAGAGAACTCAAATATTGCTTTTCTCCAAAAGCATATGGGTGCAAAATTTGTGGAACGCCCAAAACCTTGGTTATCAAGCATCAATGTTGATGACATTCACTCCGGCGATTTCTTGACTTTATCAAAAATCCGTGGAAGATGGGGTGGTTTTGAGACTCTTGAAAAGTGGGTGACTGGAGCATATGCTGGTCATACTGCTGTTTGCCTAAAGGATTCGGAAGGAAAACTTTGGGTTGCTGAATCCGGACATGAAAATGACAAGGTTGGTATCATGTATTAACACTATGAATTTAGCATTTTTTTCTTGGTTCATAATGAAATGAATTTGCCAATCCCAAATAGTTGGGATGTGGTTAATGATGACAATAATGTAATGTAGTGGATTCTATGTTGTAATTTATGTTCCTAATTGTTATTGTAATGTTGATTGTCTTTTAATGGCATGCATCATACTGAAAAATATATTTCAAGTGTTAAATAGTTATCAGTCTGTTTTAGATTGAACAATATCATGCCAGTTTTCAGAAAGGGTTGTATATTTAAATGTTTATATGCCATTGCAGTGGAAACTTAAAAGCCTGGCAGTAAGAGGTTTTCACACAATGTCATTGAAAAGTTTGAAAAATGGTTTATGTTGTCTATCATCACGTTAATGATATCTAATAAAAAGAATGGTGTGCATTTTGGATTGCATCTTCAGGTAATCAATAGAGCATTCGATAGGACTTCATCAAAAATATTTTGCTACTTTTTGCAGTTATTCCTCTCTATTTCTGTTTTGTACATGTATAAATATTTACTTTTTTTTTTTTTCAGTTATGCCCACAAGTTTTGTTTGTTTGGTCTAATATTGCTCCAAAATTACACTTCATTTATTCCATAACGTAATTGGGCATGATTAATGCATTGTGGTTGCTCATTTGTTTTTGGAAAACTAAATTAGTATGTTTTTTTGGCATTGAATTGGTTTTGGACTGGCATCTATCCTTTTACCATTATTTATATCTTCCATCAGTATATGGAAAATTTTTAATCCCTATACGAAGTCATATGGGATCAAAAGTGACATAAGTTACCAAGTTCTCTGTATATGCAAGCATAATGTCCCCGTAATTAAAAATGATGATTATACATATGTTTTACAGGGTGAAGATGTGATTGCTATATTACCATGGGAGGAGTGGTGGGATTTCGAATTGAACAAAGATGACTCAAATCCTCAAATTGCATTACTTCCGCTGCATCCAGATGTCCGTGCTAAATTAAACAGTACCGCAGCTTGGGAGTACGCAAGAAGCATGGATGGAAAGCCTTATGGCTATCACAATATGATCTTCAGCTGGATAGATACTCCAAGAGATAACTACCCACCGCCAATTGATGCTCATTTGGTATGGTGTGTTCTTGTTAATCTTTCAACAAGTACTTGGTTTGGGTCTAAGCATCAAAATTCTCCACGATGAAGGATGCTTCCATGGGGTTTTCATATCCAATTTAGTTGCTCTTCTGCTTTGAAACTTGATGGATAACACTATATGGTATATCTGATTCAAAATTTGAATGGGTTGTGGAGGAAACTTCACAGCTGTCGCTTAGTCTGGTTTCTCTAGTTTTGAAATCTCTAAATTTATTGTCGATATGAAATCAGAATTCCAGATTGTGAATATATTTCAGATATAGAAAAATGAGATATGAATTTTATGATATCTTGTAACCCTTGCATTATAGTTTTTGTTTTCTGTTTTCCATCTATGTTCTTGCAATCCAAGCATCCACACGCACATTTATTGAACATACACAATGTTAGGTAATTAACAGTACTTTTAGATGTGTGCTATATGCCTATAACATGAATAGAAGGGTGCATTGTATACATATAAAAACATATATGCGCTATCTATATGTAATATATGCTGACCAAAAAAGGTTGGGAGAAGCCAAGGATGATGGTAATGATGATTAAAATATACGTAATATATTCATGCTTCATGGAATGATCTTGGAGATCGTCATTGAGTGAAGTTGGGTAAAAATGTGATTACAATATCAGTGCTGCTTTGATTGGAATTATTGTGCTCTCATCCTACCATATTTCCCATATTTTGTTTCTAGTTTTCTTTTGAGGAAAATGGGAGCTTCATGATATTGTATTCCTTTTTATTATGTGAAGTTGATTACTGATTATTATTCTTCGTAGGTTGCTTCTGGTATGATAATGTGGTCCAAAATTCAGCCAGCTTATGCTGCTAATATGTGGAATGAAGCCTTGAACAAACGGATTCAGACTGAGGTTTGTCTCTATCTGTTTATTTTATTGTCATAGTTCTTCCAAAATACGTTTCTCCTGTGACTATTTGACATTCATAATTAGGGATCCTCTTGCAAACAGTTTGTTTCTATTGCTGCAAGTGTCCAACCTTTTTCTGTAGGCTCTCAACTGTCCAATTTATTAATTTTGCAAGTTCAGAATAATTAATGTTGAGGATTATGAGATTGGAGTATTGCTCATTCATGATGATTTATCATATAATACGCAATCACATACCATGGCTATAAACCACAAATTTGTTCTTCCATCATTCTCCGTTGATAAGCTAGGTCGGTCAATCGGCTTTGGATTGAAGTGAAGGGTAAAAATTATATAATTTGTGGTTTGACTATGAATCTACTTCGAGACGTTTAACTATACTTTTACTGGTTCTGTTGCAAGACGCTTTTTGGTCTATGTTTTTCCTGATACAAATGTAAAATTTGATACATGAAAATACACAAAAATTCCAAAATTCATATGCTTAAAGGCTTCTTATTTATAGATCAAAGCTAGTACCACAATTGATAGTTTCTCTATACACAAAATCACAAATCCATCCTGAAAATTCTCAGTAGCACATCAAGTTTCAGATCCTTGCTATAATGAAAAATCACAAATCAAGGATTCCCGTGTCTCTGCTACAATAGAATCACATGTAAGAGGAAGTCAACCAACAAATAAGGCAACAATAAGCAGTTAATAGAAGCGGGAAAATCATATATTGATGGAAATAAATGGTTATCTTCAAAACACCGACTCAACTACGACACAAAATCATGAATAGAAGAAAGCAAGCAACCAACTCCCAACTACAGGGCAGAAACGGAGAGAAGGAAACAATGAAATCTCCTCAGAAGGAAGCAATCAAATCTCCTAAAATGCATGTGAAGCACAATGGCAACACCTTTTCAAAATAGCGATTTGATGAGCAATAGATAGCCACAAGTTTTCAGAGAAGTAATTTACCAACCAATGACCCAATCAATGATAAACAAAAAATAATAGATGATCTAAGAAACCGTTGGCTGAGTCGACTCAAACTAATACATGAAATCAAACAAAACCAACATAAACTTTAAAGAACTCAGCCTATTAATAAGGATCAACACTATAAGCATTTTTACAATAACTCTAAAATTAAACCTATGAAAACAATTAAAGCACTCAAATGTGCTCATCTCAATGCACATAATTTGCTTTTTTGATGTATATATATATATATTAGATTTGTATCATTCAGATCAATTTGAAAAAAAAAAAAAAAATACTCTGATGTATTATATTTGTCATACAAATCTAGGTATAACTGTAGCTTTTTCTGTAAGCAATGAATCAACACAAGTAGTCTTGTTGTGCCCATGCATGTCAGTGGCGTAAAATGGCACATGCCATGGTGCGCGACGCGACACACATTCGGCCCTATTTGCTTGGCGCGACACAAAGCATCAAAATAATGCGCGTTATTTGCACCATATATGGGCAATGGCGCATGGCGCAAGACGCAAATGACTAGTTATTTTGGTAACATGTATAAATTTCAAATTATAAATCATAATTAAAATTTTTTAAGATTTATATATTAATATCATTATTAGTTATTTATTAATTAAACATCAAATTATTAAAATATCAAAAAATTAAAGTATTAACTTTTTTGTCGGATTTAAAGTTATCATTTTTGTTATTTTGCGAGATTTAATCTAAATTATGCTTAAATCCTACTCAAATCTATTGATGTAAGTTTATGTAGGATTTAAAATTATATTTTTTGCTATTTGACTAGATATTTATGCTTAAATTATGCTCTAATCAATCTATTGTTTGTTATTTAATGGTATGTAATATTAATATTTGTATATGTGTTTTAATTATTTTACATTGTGCGCCATGTTTAAAATGGCGTGCGCGGTGCTATGGCTCAATGGGAAACTTTGTTTCGTGTTGCGCCATTCGCCATTGACAAGTATGATTGTACCAATGAACATGATGCCTCTAATATCCACCATCTGTAATGGATACAAAATCTTATCATTAAAAATAGCTTTCAAAACAAGATGTGTTTTGCTATCTAGAAAAGTGTTAGATGTAAATACATGAGGACATAAAAGAAAAAAAATGCAATTTAATGGTTGTAGATTCATGACATAAATTCAAATCACAGACATTCAAGGCTGGGCTAATATCAGAACTTTGTAGAATTTTCAATTTATAAGCATTTGTTCTGATTCATTGTATGATTTTATATGGTTTTGTTTTCTTGTATTTAATTTCTCAAAGGTCCCAATAAGAAAATTTAAAGGATTCTGACATATAATTATCTTATCAACTTGTTTGAATTTCACGTATTTCCTTTTCACATCAATTGTAGACTTATAATTGCCATAATCAACATTCAATTTGTTGCAAATATCTTCATGAAAATAACAAATGTGATATGAAACAAATAATGTAAATAATAAAATACTAACAACAGGCATCCTAATGGATGCTTTATTACAATCGTCAGAAGACATGATAATAAAGAAAATTGAAAAAATGCAAACTGCATATTTATGATATGCTTATATGGATGTATAATCTCTTCAAGGAAGACTATCTCAAATGACTTAAACATTAGTTGTGATGAATTAGACATTTTAGGTTTGGCTAGATAGATAGAGTTTAAACTAAAGGATTTTTGAAGGTGTACATTGTTAATAAAATCATTTTAAACCAAATGACTTAAATATTAGTTGTGATTTCATTTTACTTTCTCTCTGTGATTCTTTTTTTGAATTTGTGAGCATAAAACATAATATAAAATTAATTTTATTTTGATTTATTGAGATAAATTCATTTGAAAATTCATTGAGAGTTAAATTATCAGCTTCTTCAATTAGTTTATTAATTTTAATAGGCATGGTTAGTTTAGATTTATATTAAGAGATGAATCTAATTTCTATTAGAAGCTTAGGTATTTATCCAGGCGTTGGACTCAATTTCCCTTAGAAGGTTTGGTTCGAAACCAAAATTATATTCAAATTTTATATATAGTTTTGGTTCATAATAAATTTAAGTATAATGTAAGAAAGAGGGAGAGTACACCTATCCAACACGAGACATAAAAAACAATCAATAGAAGGAAATAAGGGCAACTATGATGCACCTACTATAAGAAAATAAGTCATACAAAGGAGAATTGCTGTAAATTGAATGATAAACCAGTGATTAAGAATAAGGAAACCAATTAGGATGCTAAAGAGCTCATTCAATAGAACAAACTCACTGTGATGATGGCTAGAAAAAAAGGAGATTTAACATTGAACAAATTAAAATACTCAGAGATCTAATAGAATCCCTTGATAAGAAATGTTCCGGTGCATGTTCATCAGCATTCTGAGGTATGCCTCCACTTCCCCTTGGGTTGAAACCATTTAGTATTTGGCTAACTTTTGGATAGTTGAATCACACTTCACAATACTTGAGCACTTAATACTCCATATCCTAATAGTAGGGTAATAGTCATAGTAAATGTTTCTTTTGATATGATTGCACATTAGGATATATTTGGATGACACTCTCTTACCCTTAAAAATTTCGATGTGCCAAAATTTCAATGCAAAAACTCATAGAAAATAAAAAAAATGTTATACAAGTTTTCATTCTCATTACATTTTTTAGGGTCATAATTCAAGAAGGAAGATTATACTTATAAAATTCAATATACATATATAAAATAACTTTTACATCCGTATAACATGGTATGGATAGTAAAACATAATTATAGTGAAATAACATGATGTTTATGCTGTCTGGTAGCTATCAAATATTTGCCAGTATGAAACTGGTATCAACAACAGGCACATATTAGAATAATAAAATAAGCATTCATTGAACATAATGTCAGAATGAAATAACATGGAAGAAAATAATATCTAGCATTTTCTTTCAAATATTTCACACATTTTTTCTTTGTCGTCTTATACCTTCACTCCACTCATACCTCTACACGTTCACATTTCCCCTTTGCCTCCTTATACATCCACTTGTTCAAATTTCTCCTTTGCCTACTTATGTATCCACTCTTTCATATCATATATGTTCATGCATATCAAATAGACAGATGGACAATTATATAGGTGCGTAGGCCCTTATATCTTCATTTGAATGCACCTAAAACATTCATCACCAATCACAAGCCTTTATATCTCCATTTAAATGCACATAAATATCCACCACCACTCACCTG
Source organism: Dendrobium catenatum (assembly GCF_001605985.2). Lineage (NCBI taxonomy): Eukaryota > Viridiplantae > Streptophyta > Magnoliopsida > Asparagales > Orchidaceae > Dendrobium > Dendrobium catenatum. The sequence goes on from NW_021318660.1 coordinate 53,795, forward strand.
TACTTTCCTCTTTTGCACACATTTTCAAACATGTGCACATAGAACTATCGATACTTCATATCAATGCTTTAAGTATGAGTATAGTAATATTATTACGTTCAACATGTATAAACAATGTTTATCATATCACATAATTATATAGAATGCACATAAATTATCAATAATGACATACTTGCATTTTCTCCTTCTTCCCATTTCCACACATTTTCAAACTCATGGGCATAGGAATGTCAATGCTTTCAACATGTATAAATTGTATATGACATATCATAGGATTATATAATATTTCACATGAATGAGAGACAATAGGATTTTACGTGGGCAAACTTATACACACCATGGTTTAAAATTGCGCAATATGAGGCTTGCCTTGAGGCCCGCCTTTGCGCAATTCCAGTAAAAAACGCCTCGATGCTTACGCCTCGAGTTTTTTTATGAGCTTGCCGCCTCAAATTGGTTGAGGCCCGCCTCGCCTCACTGGCATGAGGCTTACGCCTCATGCTATATATATTAAAACTTACATAAATCTTAAAGTAAATGCTCGACATTGGACTCTATAGGAGAGGAGGAAGGGGAGAGAGCAGATCATCATAATGATGATTCAAATGAAGAACCCCTTAGTGATGACAGTGCTGATGACTTATGAGTTCTTATGTGATATGTCATTGCAATTTATTTTTGGAAATTAAAATTATATTTTAATGAAAAGAATACTGGGATTTGAGATAGATAGAATTTTGAGTTGAACTATATTTCATGTGTCTTATTACAACAACAACAACAACAACATCAAGCCTTTATCCCACTACGTGGGGTCGGCTACATGAATCCTTTTTCTCCATTGAGTCCTATTAAAAGCCAAATTCTCGTTTAAATCTAATAAAGAAAGGTCATTCCTAATATTTTCTAACCAAGTCTTTTTAGGTCTACCCCTACCTTTCTTAACACAAGTCAAATCTAATATCTCTACTCTCTTAACTGGGTCGTCGGAAGGCCGCCTTTTTATGTGACCAAACCATCTAAGGCGACTCTCTCTAATCTTATCTTCTACTGGAGCTACTCCAACCTTTTCACGTATATGCTCATTTCGTATCTTATCTCTAAGGGTAAAGCCACTCATCCATCTAAGCATCCTCATCTCTGCCACACTTAACTTAGTATTATGCTTCTCTTTTAATGGCCAACATTCGGCACCATAAAGCATTGCAGGCCTCACTATCATCTTATAGAATTTTCCCTTAAGTTTGAGGGGTACATTTCTATCACATAACAAGCCCGATGCATTCCTCCACTTCAATCATCCAACTTGAATTCTGCTGATAATATCCCCATCTATTTCACCATCACTCTGAACAATAGATCCAAGATATCTAAAACGTGTACTCTTATTAATGACTTGATCGCCCAAAGTCACAATCCCTTCAGTAGGTCTATTACTACTAAAATTACACTCCATATATTCTGTTTTAGATCTACTCAAGCGAAAACCTTTAGACTCTAAGGTTGACCTCCATAATTCAAGTTTACCTTCAACTCCCTCTCTAGTCTTATCAACAAGAAGAATATCATCAGCAAAAAGCATACACCAAGGTACATCATCTTGCAAATGTCTAGTGAGAACATCCATGACTAAAGCAAATAGATATGGGCTTAAGGCTGATCCTTGATGTAACCCAACCGAAATAGGGAAATACTTGGTCAAACCACCTTGTGTTTGAACACATGTAATAGCTCCTGCATACATATCTTTAATGATTTGAATATAAGCATTATTGACTCCTTTCTTTTCAAGAACTCTCCATAGCACTTCTCTTGGAACTTTATCATATGCTTTTTCTAAATCAATAAATATCATATGTAGATCCTCCTTATTTTCTCTATATTTCTCCATCAAACCTCTTAATAAATGTATGGCTTCCATAGTCGACCTACCCGGCATGAATCCAAATTGATTTTGAGAAACATTAGTATCACGCCACAACCTATGCTCCATAACTCGCTCCCATAGTTTTAAAGTATGACACATTAACTTAATACCTCTATAATTCGTGCAATCCTGTGCATCGCCTTTATTCTTAAAAATAGGAATTAATACACTCATTCTCCACTCATCTGGCATCTTTTTAGTCTTCAAAATAGTATTAAAAAGTTTAGTAAGCCATGAAATTTCTTCATCTCCTAAGCATTTCCACACCTCTATTGGGATATCATCAGGTCCAACAGCTTTTCCACCCTTCATTTTCTTTAAAGCCTCTCTAACTTCAGTTTTACTAATACGCCGATAAAAACAGAAATCTTTACTTTCATTTAGGGTGCTAAGGTCACTATAGTCAATCTTATTTTCACAATCTTCATTAAAAAGTTTAGCAAAATATCTCATCCATCTTTGTTGAATATCATCTTCTAAGAAAAGTATTTTTTGATCTTCATCTTTAATACACTTCACTTGAACTAAATCCTTACTACTCCTATCTCTTTGTTTGGCTAACTTATACATATATCTTTCTCCCTCTTTAGTATCTAATCTATTATATAAATCACTAAAAGCTAATGCCTTTGCATCGCATATTGCTTTCTTAGCATCCTTACGAGCCACTTTATATATTTCCCAATTATCAGAATTTTTAAAATTAAACCAATTTTTATAACAAAGCTTCTTATTTTTAATTTTTTCTTGCATATTAGGATTGCACCACCAACTATTTTTACTATTGGGAGCTTTTCCCTTTGATACTCCAAGCACATCTTTTGCAGTATTCTTAATATCACTAGCCACTTTTTCCCACATAACATTAGCATCCTCATGCACAGACAAAATCTTAAGATCTAAAATCTTACTCACAAAAATATTTTGGTTAATATTCTTTAAATGCCCCCATCTAATCCTCGAAAAACGTTTTACTTTATTTTTTATTTTATGCCCCTTTATCTTAAAGTCCAAAACTAATAATCGATGTTGGGTACATAAATTTTCACTCGGAATAACTTTACAATCTTTGCAATCTAAACGATTTAATTTTCTAATAAGAAAATAGTCAATCTGGGTTGTATTATATCCATTTTTATAAGTGATGAGATGCTCATTCCTTTTCTTAAATAAGGTATTAGCAATTGAAAAATCATAAGCTAAACAAAAATCTAATATGGTCTTGCCACCTTCATTCGTCGTTCCAAATCCATGGCCACCATGAATGCTTTTAAAATCATCTACCTCTCTACCAACATGTCCATTTAAATCTCCTCCAATAAAAACTCTTTCTTCAAGAGGTATATTTTGTATTAATTCTTCTAAGTCATTCCAAAAATTTAATTTAGAACTTATATCCAAACCTACCTGAGGAGCATAAGCACTTATAATATTAACAATCTTATCCTCAACAACAATCTTTAAAGCTATAATTCTATCACCAATCCTATTAATTTTTATAACATTATCCTTTAAACTCTTATCTATAATGACACCTACACCATTTCTAGTACGACTCCTACCCGAATACCAAAGTTTAAATCCTAAACTATCGATTTCCTTGGCCTTCTCTCCAACCCACTTAGTTTCCTGAATGCATAAAATATTTAATTTCCTATGAATCATAATATCTATTAACTCCATTAATTTACCTGTAAGGGAACCTATATTCCAAGTTCCTATCCTAATTTTAGTATCATGGACTAGCTTCTTTGCCCACATCCGTCCTTGATGCGGGAACCCTTGCCTATTTAACACTGCACCCGGGCGCCGGTGCAGCGGCCCTTGCACACTTGTCACTCACTGTATTCAGGCCATACAGCGCGTCGCTTCCAGGGGACGCCCTAGCATTAACACAATTTCTTAAAGGATTCATGTCATTTTTGTTCGACAAGTTTTACGCTGGCTGTCGACTACCTAACGCAACCCTCCACTTTTCTCATCCAGGACTTGGGACCTGGCAACGGCAGTGTTAATTATTGGGATATTTTGATTTCACTTCATATCTTATGCTTTTTTATGTTTTATATTATTCACTCATTAGTATATAAAAATTTATTATTTTATGTTTACGCAATCTTTTGATTTTGAGGCTTACGCCTCAAAACGCCTTGAGGCTTACGCCTCACGCCTCAATACCCGAATACGCAATTTTAAACATTGATACACACAATTCAATAGTTACAAATTATAAAGCCATTCATCTACAACATTCACAATAATATTTCAAAGCTTTTATTTGTTATTTAGTAATTTTTATTAGTGTTAGTATACTCGTTAAAATATGTAAAATACTATATAATCGAAAATGCCCAATTAAAATTTAATTTATACATATTAATTGATCAAAATGTTTCATTCTATAATATATTGAAAGTTACATTGTCAAAGTTTTTTCAATCTTCTTAAACCTGAGTTTGTCAGACATCTAACTGAATAAAATATTAAAAATTCGCACAAAAGTCACCAAATTGAAATATTAAATAGATTAACAATAACCTACCTTAAGACACAATTTTTTCAACTGGTCTGTTAGGCAAAACCAGCTCTATGACATCCAAATCTTGCTTTCTCTCCCTATATTCTCACCCTCTCTCTCTAGTAGATTGTCCAAATGAGGAGAAATAGACTTTAGGAAATGAATTTGGATATTCATAGACCTAGTGTTGCAGCATTACCTTCCAAAACACCGTAGTGTTTTCAAGAGAAGTTTTCAGGCACTCAAACATAAAGTTTGGCGTTGCAGCGCCCCTAACTAGTGTCACAATGCTATGTGCTGTTACACGGAGCCGCCACACTCACTTTTCAGTGCTAAAATGCCGCCAAACCGAGAATACAGCGCTGCAGCGCTAAAAACCCAATGTCGCAATGCCCTAAGGAAAAAATTTAGAAATGCATAAATATTTCGCAAGTGCCAATTACACATGAATTCTTACTAGGTCCAAATTATGTTACTATAGGTAGTCTTATTACTGTCCTTGCACTTTCTCTCAGGTTTGTTTTGAGAACTCTTAACTACACTCAAATCCTCTCTAATTGCTAGTTCTTGCAACATCAATTATCATTTCCATAAATCTCAAAGCATTGTAGCATTTTCTTGTAGCATCCACGATGGTGGTTGGGAGTTTGACACTTGACCATATTGTATACCATATTTATTGCACGTGACAACTCGTGACTTCTTCAGGCATCGTAGTATTGTGCTTTATCCACTCATCAAGCTGCCATATTAAATATTTTCTTTATACGTATTGATCTATTTAGTCAATCGTACCAATGTGGCTAATTCTAGCAAGCTGGCATCATAACGTAATACTTGACTACCATTCCATCATGGAAAGCCAATCAAACGTACCTTCTTGCATTCATCTTAAGGGAAAATTCTATAAGATGGTAGTGAGGCCTGCAATGCTTTATGGTGCCGAATGTTGGCCAGTAAAAGAGAAGCATAATACCAAGTTAAGTGTGCCAGAGATGAGGATGCTCAGGTGGATGAGTGACTTTACCCTTAGAGATAGGATACGAAATGAGCATATACGTGAAAAGGTTGGAGTAGCTCCAGTAGAAGATAAGATTAGAGAAAGTCGCCTTAGATGGTTTGGTCTCATAAAACGGCGGCCTTGCGATGACCCGATTAGGAGAGTAGAGGTATTAGATTTGACTTATGTTAAGAAAGGTAGGGGTAGACCTAAAAAGACTTGGTTAGAAAATATTATGAATGACCTTTCTTTATTAGATTTAAACGAGAATTTGACTTTTAATAGGACACAATGGAGAAAAAGGATTCATGTAGCCGACCCCACGTAGTGGGATAAAGGCTTGTTGTTGTATAATAATTGTGCACCTTGGCTAATGTGGAACAAAAGTTATTCCTCTTTTAAGTAGTGTTCGAGTAACTATATAGACTTTTTTGGATCGTCAATGCAACTCATATATAAAACAAATATTCAATTTCTCATTAATCAAATAAGAGAAAAAATACTATTTTGAAAAAAAAAGAGAAATAAATATTGTTTCAGCTCGACCAAATAAATGGATGAAAATTAATTTCAGTTCAATTCCTTTTAACAATTCTGTTTTCTTTCCTTTTCATTTTCTCTTTCAATTCTCCAAACCAAACAGCGATGTAGTGTTAGAACTGTTTATTGCGTAATATTCTATACGTATATTCAGCAATCTGCTGGCTTTTTTCACATATTCCTTGAGCATTTTACTTCTAGCTATCCTGATAAAGATTAACCATTTTATATGATTTCTTCGCTCACCGTAGGGACTTGATCTGCCCGATATTATAGTCGAAGCAGAGAAGCTTGATCTTTCATTCGACAAATTACTGGCAATCCCAGAAGAGGATGATTGGATTTATTCAGATGGGAAATCAACTTCTTGTGTTGCTTTTATCCTGGAGATGTACAAATCTGCTGGGCTTTTCGATCCTTTTGCCACCTCCATACAAGTCAATGAGTTCACGGTGAGTTAATCAACCTAATATGCATCATATATATACCAGTATAAACATTCTCTTTTCATGAAAGTAGATAACTACTAACAATCTTCTGCCATGGATTCTACATGAATCTGCATATCTAAGATTTTGTTTGGGATGACTTTTTTACTGTTTCTTAAAGCAGCTTTTGAGTACAAAAACTTTTAACTTTTGTACTTAAAAGTTGTTTTAAGAAGCAGTAAGAAAACCGTCCCAAATGAAACCTAAGTTAAAGTCTCATACTGATGAATTTCTCTTAAAACACAGATTAAAGATGCTTATTCACTTAATTTCTTTGAGAACAACTATAGTCGACTGCCTGAGTGGTGCAACAAAGAAGACACAGTGAAGCTTCCTTTCTGTCAGATTAAAGGAAGATACAGGATGGAACTACCTGGATACAATACAATGCAGCCATATCCTCACATGAATGAGAACTGCCCATCGCTGCCACCAGATTATGACAGGCCGAGCTTTTGCTGAAGCTGTTGTTGTTCATACTGCAATTATACATCACTCTTAGTTTAGAATTTGTAGAATTTGTATACTTGTTTTCTGCGTGTATTGACCCCCATTCCTTGTATTGGCTTGTATATATACTTAACTAGGCTCCAATAACTCTTTTGTATAACATAATATTGTTCATTCAATACGAAGATGAATAGAAATGTGGGCATATTTAACTTGCATTTTTCTTTTTCTTAAATGTATGTTCGCACTTTTGTGCCAATAAGCAACTCTTAGGGGCTGTTTGGTAGCACCCAATATTTGATTTTAGTAGGATATCATAAATCCGCAAAATGTGGATTTTGGAAATCCCGTGGGGCTTAGTACATTCACAATAAATCAAATTAAATCATGTGTGATTGTTTGACTATAGAACAAATTTAACGAGCAGACTCTTCCTCTCGAGCCCACGAATTTTGTAAATCCGGCAAAAAACAGGATTTCGGAAATCTGGGAATTAGCACGAAAAAGGTGAAATTTTTTGTCTGTGGCAGCTTTCATTTGTCTTGAGATTTGATTTTGCATTTTAGGCCGTTTGGCTGGATTTCGCTCAAATTCGGCCTAAATCCTGCTACCAAACAGCCCCATGAGTCGCCGTTTGGTTTTCAGCATTCCTTTTCAGCAAAACCAGTTTAAGTTGTGAAAGCAAAGTTGGATTAAAAGCAAGCGCAAAACTTGCAGAACCTTACTCATCTACGGCTCTTGTTTTGTTGTAAGCAAGGTTTAATAGCGAGAAAATTAAAGCTGTATATTGTTTTTGGCTAACTTTACTGAGGGTGTGTAATTGGAACTTTTATTTGGTCCGGTTTAAGGATGCAGAGGAACATCCGGTTGTAGGCAAAATCCCGCCTATACCGAGGTGTACCGAGTTTTTTTTGGAAAAACTCGGTACACCTCGGTATAGGCGGGATTTTGCCTACAACCGGATGTTCCTCTGCATCCGGTCGGAGGACGTAATAATTGTTCGTGTAATTGAGCCGAGTTGGATCATAAGCCATCTCTATATAGGATTTGTGGTCTACAAGTTACTGAGTTGAGTTGACCCTTATAATGATTTATTAGCTTGTTAGTCAGCTCATTAATTAACTAAAAAAAGAAATGTAATTACTAGAATTAAATGATTCATGTCATGATTGTTCGACAAATTTCATGTTGGTTATCAACTATCTCTAGCAACCCTCCATTTTTCTCATCCAAATTTGAGATCTTTTTTTTTGGAAAAAATTCACAGTAGAAGCTTTAGAAGCTTACTCGTTAATTAAAATCCAGGTTACAAGTCCTTAATAAATCCAAAGCCCTATAAAAATATAACATTTAAATTAAAACTTACGAACTTTAGATTCAAATTAAATACATGATCTTTCTTGCAAAAGAAGCTAAAAGGCAGAACCAAAAAGCAAAATCACAAAGAGATCTAGCAAACAACGGAGTGGCTAACTGGAAGCAAGCAGACCTAACAACACTCAAAATCTTTATCAGCACTAGGTATCCAAGAAGACTGCACCTGCATCAACGGTAGCAACCAAAACAGCGCCCAAATGAAAGGTCAAATGACCCAACGAGCAGCATCCCAACGAACAACCTCCACCAAGAGCAACCAAAGCTACCCGAAAACAACTCCAAATAAGAGAAGAAAACTTGCAAGGAACACGAGGCAAAAACAAGAGGAGGAAGGGAGAGCAACCCACCCCCACAACCAACACTAAAAAACCACCAAAATAATGACCAACAAAATACAACCAGCATAGAACAGAGGGAACCAATAACAAAACCACTAGTCAAGCAAAAAAGAAAACAACCAAACAGCAAAAGGCTACTTTCTAGATTTCCTCCTACAACGCTTACTGCCACGAGAGAGCGCTTTCTCAGCAACCTGACAAACATCTAAACCATACAAATCCTAAAAAGACTTATCTTGCTCAACATCTAAATCTTCACCCACCTTACCTCGTGATGATGGAGACCCATCATGCCAAACCGATCCAAAATTTGGGATATGATTAAATGTTAAATAATTGAATAATTAAATGCAATTACTAGAATAAAAAATAAATAAATAAATGCAAAATCATTGCGTTGCTTTGCCTCCTTGCTTCTTTTTTATCGTTAATCTTTAGCTTTAGGTAATTGAGTCGAGTCAATTTTGAGTAAAAGGTGACTCAAATTGGACTCAAATCAATTGAACAAGTAATTATCCACAGTTAGGTGAAATGTTCACAAATGTGCATAGAACCTCAGTGGTGACTGTACACAAACAGCCCCCTAATCTTTATTTTATTTAGCATTGAAATTGCTTCCAAGCAACCAAAACAATTTTTTTATGTGCATCTAAAAACAGTTGGTAGACAAACTAATTCTTCTACAATGTATATAATAAAATTAAAATTAATTAAAAAATAATGGTACTGCTTGAATAAGATTTAAAATATCAAAATAAATAGCCATTTTTTTTCAAAATTTAATAAAATCTATTAAATTTGAATTTTACATGATTTGTTAAATCTTACTTGTGGCCAAAGGCCCCTTTGAGTGTGATAAATATCATATGCATTTATTAAGAGAAGTGCTCAATGTTAGCTTTTTCAATATTTATTTTTTATATTAATAAATTATTATCTGATATAAAATAAAATATAGAATTAAAGCCCCATAAATTCAATGAGAAAAAAAATGATAAAGTATAAATAATAGTAAGGAATAAAATATGAAATAAAATATAAAATTAAAGCCCCATAAATTCAATGAGAAAAAAATAATAAAATGTAAATAATAGTAAGGAATAAAAAAAGGAAAAGAGAAAACAAATGAATGTCACTATATCTTCTATTTCACTCTAAATAATGCTAAATAATATTCATAATTTTCACCTAAATCTTGATGTGATTAAGCAACATAAACATTAAAAATAATATATTTTTTTTCAAAAATCCACATTCCTTTATTTTAAATTTGAAAGAAAATCTTGAATAAATTAGCATTATTCTTTCACTTCATATTTATTATTACTCACAAAGATCATCTGATATATATCAAGTATTTATAAATCAAATGCCAACCACAATGAACCAAACTATTCGGACAACTAAGACGGCCCAAACTTGGCCGACTTTCCCTTCTGACTTATCACAACTGGTCACACTGAGTCGGCTGGAACAACACGGCTTCCTGCTCCAAATCATACAAAACATGCAAATTCTGCTGCTGAAAATTCCCGAATATCGACATTCCGCTCGATCCCATCACCGTCAAACATAACAATCCCGTCGACGAGTCCAATACAATGTAATTCTCCGCCGGTAACTCCAAATCTCCTACGCCGCTGCCGCCGGCGTCGAAGTGCAGCACCAGCTTCGGAACTTCCACCTCGTCCTGCCCCGCCGGCGTCGAAAAACAAACATCTAGTCCTACGTCACTGCCGTCCGCTGCTGGCAAATTCACCCCATCCAAAAACGCCTTTTTTACCTTCTTATAACCTGCCTCCTCCAAATACGTTATCGAAGTCCCCGAATCAATAATAACTCCTCCACTTCCATCACTCTGCAAATCAAATGTCCCATTTGGAATCGCCAGCTTCTTCCCCCCGACGGATATACCCTGTAATGACAGATAATAAAAGCTGGGTTGCTGTTCATTCTTCAAAAGCTTCGCCGTCGTGCTCGCTTTGAGCTCCGCTAGCTCGCCGAAGAGTAAAGGACTCGCCTTTGAGTCATCCAACGATGTAAGACAGTAAGAGAAGCGGTTGAGTTTGAGTTGAGAGATGAGGGAAAGAGGCCCCCGGCCGAGTCCGACGAGTCCGCCACCTTGTGAAAAGCCGGCTCCTTGGTTGTCGTCGCCACAGCCGAAGGCGATGGCTGGCGCGGCTGTGGGGTCCGGCGAGCCGATGCGGAAGGTCTCGGCCGCGAGAACGCCTTCGGTAGAGGAGGAGTCGCCGTAGGTGTAGAGGTAGTTGCAGAGACCGGAGGAGATGGAGCAGGAGGAGGTGGGGAGGGCGGCGCAGAAGCTGCTGGAACAGGGGAGGTTGGAGTAGGAAGAGGATTTTTTTGGGTTGAAGATCGGCGTCGGCTGGTTGAAGCAATCGCTGCAGGGTAGGCATTGAGTCCAGATTAGATCACTGCCGGTGTCGACGATGGCAGAGAAGGCTGCCGGCGGAGTGCCGATAGATAGGTCCATTAGGAATTCGCCGTTGCCGGCGTGGACAGGCGCCTGAGAAGAAATTGTTTTAACTCAGTGAGTAAGAGTTTTGAAGTCTCTATAGCTAAAATAAGAATCGAATTATAATTCCCCAATCTAAAGGCAGAAACAGCATCATTTGAATTTTAGATTCAATCTCGACCATTCAAAATAAGTTAGGGGGATTTACATAAATATTACATAGTTTATGTATATTTAAAAATCTATTTTTATAATATTTTAATTACATCAAACATACATATATATAAACATTTCACTTAAAAATTAATATTTATAATATTTTTTATAATATTTAAAAATTCAAAAATATTATATGAATAAATATAAAAATATCAGATATTAAGACTACAAAGGGTATATATATATATATATATATAATAACTAAAGATAATTATTTAGCCACATAAAATTGTCATTAGGATTTATTAATTACACAATCAATAGTCATTTTTCCTAAAAAAATGTGAATATAATAGCTAATATATACTTACAAATATTTTTTTAATCACAATTTTAAGAAAAAAATGATAATAATTTAATATTGAGTTATAATTTTAAATAATATATAATTATAACTTGAAATTAACATAGTATGTGTCACATACCGAATATTGATCTGTGGGAGGAGAGGCTGCAACGGATTTAACTGATCCAGCGATCAGCCGTGCTAGACGATGATGACTACGTCGTGTGGCTCGTTGGAGAAGCTCAATTTTGGTATAGTTACCGTTGGCATCAACACGAGTCAGATCAACACGAAACCCGACTTTCGGGGTTGGATGAGCCCTGATTTGAAATATGATGATCGAGAAGGCAAAGCTAAGGAAGATGAGCCTCCATGTTGTTTCCATGGAGGAGGTTTTGAGGTTATCAGACATAATAAGCAAAGGTAAGATTGTTATGGAGATATGGATATATATAAGTTAGTGATCATTTATTAAGGTAAGACAAAGGCTTAGGAACTCTTTGATACATTATTCTCAGCTAATTTATCTTTTTTATTTTTGTGGATCAGACGGCTCTGATTAAATAATGGATTTTGGTGAGCGACATTAGGACTTGAAAATGATGGTGGTGGAAGGGGTTGTGAAGAAGGGGATGTTAGTTCTTGATTGGTTTTCCAGCAAGATATGATGCAATCAGAACCGTTGATGGGATGATGGACGGTGGATTGGGATTTAGGTTTGGTGAGCGGTGGCGTGTGCGGGCGGCTTTTTTAAAGAAAATCAACGGCCAATAATTACAATGGAAAGTAACACATCACCAGCTGAAAATCTTTATTTATTTTTATTTTTTAAAAGTGGGAATGACGTGTAAAATATTTTTTGTTGAGTTTCTCCAATAAAAAAAGGTTAGCAGGTGAACGACCATCATGAGTTTCTCCTCCTTAGTTAGGAATTTAATTAATTGAATTACCATAAAGCGTTGTTTAAATGATTTAATGAAATAAATAAAAATGAGATTTTTTTTTGGGATATTTAGATCATTTAAGGCAAACTCATACACACAACGCATACACATAGACTCGAACCCTGAACCTCTTAGTTGGAAGCCTAAGCTCTCAACCAATAGGCCAAGAAGAGTTGTGTAATAATGAGATTTTAATTTGAATATTATTTTTTGAAAATTTATTTTAAAAATATGTTGATTTGAGTGTATCTGAATTTTTATATTTTCGTGAAATAGAAAAGAAATTTAAGATATGTTTGAGACGGTCGTTCTAGAAATCAGATTTATAGCACATAAATTTATTGAAAATATGAAGAAACTAAGGCATTGGTTGGGACAGCTTTTTTTACTGCTTCTTAAAGCAATATTTTAATTTTGTACTAAAAGCTGTTTTATAAAACACTAAAAAGTCGTCACAAACGAAACCTAACAGCGAAAAAGAACTAAAAAAGTTGTCTTAAATGAACCTTTATTTTTTGCCGGATCAGTTTTTCAAGGTGAAGAGATGAATATAGAGAAGGTGAGATCCATTTGAGTTTTTGTAGGTCAACTACCAAATTGTTTAGAAAGAAATCATTTTGTTTAACTGTACCAAGCACATTAGGTTTGCAATTTATAAGAGCTTTGATTTGATTTTTTTTTTCTGATTATAGCTGGAACAGGTTGATGACTGTTCTTTGCATGACATTTGAAAATGTGAAAGGGTTCATGAACATTGATGAGGGCCGGGCTTATTTGGTAGCTTTATAAATAAAAATATATTTCAAAAAAATCAAAAGTAAGCCCTAATTTCATGAGAATCTTAAGAAAAATCACCCAGAAATGAAGAGATACCTAATCATGATTTATGTGGAGGAGTAACCAACTGATGTTACTTGGTTGTTATTTTACCATGATTTCTTCGTTGAAGCAATCGGACGGTTCCTAAGAGAAGATGTCAAAAAATAGATCATGCTGACGTTCCACATGATCTAAGGGCGGCTTATTTAAAGACTGCTCTGCCACGCACTTGGCCTGATCTAATTAGCGGAAAATTTCGGGCTTATTTAGCGTGACCATTTGGTCGGCATTAAAATAAAATAATGCACCACTACGTACATTTGACCTGCTAATTGGAACTTATTCATAATTATTTAGTTAATTAATCAAATAAATTTGTTTGAATATTTAGTAAGCTCCTAATACTTATTCAGCTCACTAATAAATTGGTAGATAACATTATTTATTAATAGACTTGCTAAGACTTTGCGTTCTGGAGTATTCACGACGGTAGAGAAATATAAAGTTTAACGTCTTAGTTTTGTACGAAGATCCAGCACACAATTAGATAAGAGAGATGGTGCAGCATTTATAAGAGACACCAAAATTTTTACGTGAAAACTCTTGAAAAGGAGGAAAAATCATGAGGCCTAGCCCAGTTGGAATAAATCCACTAATATTTGCATTTGATTACAAACGAGGCCCTTCCTTGGGGGAAAGGCCTTCGCTTGATGTACATCATATGAAGTACATTACATGTTGAGAATACAAAGAATCACTGTTGACGTGTTCATTTGGTCAGAAGGACCGTAATCTGGTGACGAAGGTTGGAAGGACTGTAGCCGGTGGGCGACGTAAGTTGAAAGAACCATAGTTGGCGGGGCGACGGAGATCATAAAGACCATTGTATGACGACGGAAGTCGGAAGGACTGTAGTCGGCAGACGACGTAAGTCGGAAGGCCCGTAGTCGGCGGGCGACAGAGGTACGAAGGTCATAAAGATCATTGTCTGACGACGGAAGTCGGAAGGACTGTAGTCGGCAGGCGACGTAAGTCGGAAGGCCCGTAGTCGGTGGGCGACGGAGGTACGGAGGTCATAAAGATCATTGTCTAGCGACGAAGGTCGGAAGGACTGTAGTCGCTGGACAACTTAAGTATGAATGATTGTAGTCGTTGAGTGAGTTATTAATAAACTCAAATTTGTGACATTTGGTTTCTTAGACTTACTCGAAAACAAATTGGAAGAAATAAATCATTGTATCTTAGAAATACAATGAAACAAATGATCGTGAATGTTAATAAACGGATATGAAATCCATTCCTTCCCAATTTTTTAAGTTAAAAAATTAGTACTATTGAATAATTAAATCAAAACATGAACAATTAAGTGCTCGAATTTTGTAATAAGGTCACAAAGTTTATTGTTCATTAAAGAATTGATTGAAATTTTAAAATCAAGATATAATTAGTGAGATGACAAAATTACTTAGCTATAATTATTAACTTTTTATGAAAGATTATTTTGTATGTAATGATTAAATCAATGAATAATTCAATCTTTTAAATTGAGTAAATTATACTATAAATTCAAGAGTGCAATTTTATATTTATAGTACAATAAGATTGAAATTAATAATTTTAATTTATTAGTTTAAGAGTTAAATTACTGGTCAAATTTATTGAACTTGAATTATAGATCCATAGGTTCATTCTTCATCATCTTAATCCTATTATATATTAATTGAACACTATTATTAAGAATGTAACATAACATAAATGTTAAATTATGATTATATAAATAACACCTTTATGTTATAAATACACATTTTATTTTCATTATATAACATTTCATAAGATGATGATGTGTCATGATAAATATATTTTAATATTAAAAAATAAAGATAATAATGTATCATTACATATAAAGATGATGATGTATCATGATAAATATCTTTTAATATTAAAAGATAAAGATGATGATGTATCATTAAAAATTGAAATGATCACGCGTCATTATCACACATAAATATCTTTTAATATTAAAAGAAAAAGATGATGTGTCATTAAAAATAGAGATAATAATGTCTTTATCGCACATTATAAATATCTTTTAATATTAAAAGATAAACATGATGATATATCATAATAATTATCATTTTAATATAGATTAAAAAATGATTCATAAATTACAAAAAGGTGCTTATATAAAGAGATCCAAATTAAAAAGATGTAAACTTTTCTTATAAAAGAATGAATTAAGTTCTCATGAGACACACATAAGAGATGAAAAATGATATATGAAAAAAATTAGTCTCTTAGCATTTTATATTGAGAACAAAAATTACATTCAAAAGAAAGAGTGTTCATTAATAATTGATTGAATGTGCTCACTCACTAAAATATATTTGATTAGGTGATTAGATAAAAAAGACTTATGGTCTCAATCAACATTTCGAAGAAGAAGATTTACGATCTTAGTCAACATTTCAATAAGTTTTCTTTATTTCATATTTTTAAAAAAAAATTTATTACAAAAATTAAACTTAAGAAAGTCTCAATTTAATTTTCTAAATCTTGTTTTTCATTTCCCCTTTAATAAATGGATATAAAGATCCAACAGCAACATGTAGCTAATGCAGCAGATAGGTTCTAATTATGCTAAAGCCACAATAAATTTAAGCTAATATGTTTAAGACAAGATTATATCATTATATGTACCAAGGCAAGACAATGAACAGAGCCTTACATGGGGTCCTGGTTAGGTACCCGTTGGGTACCCATGCTCTGCGCTGGTGGGCTTTGCCCACTCACGCCCACTTATGGTGATTTTTGAGATGTCATACCCACCCACACCATCCACTTTCCATGCTTCTTGAATGCAGTCTGCCACATATTAATGGCCTTGAGGTTTTTTGCCATTTTCTCGAACTGCAAACTTTCAAGCCACATAAAAATTTATTGTGGTCGCGACGCAGTTCAATGTTGCGCACTACGTAGTAAGGATTTTGTAATATACTGCATGCATATGGTGATTAGTAATATAAATCAAATTGTTCTCTAATGTTGAGTACCCATTTATACCCACCCACGAGGCCATGGGCGTACCCATACCCACCCATGCCCATTGGGTATGGGTGGATACGTGGGTGGGTAGGAGCATGGGTACCTAATTCAGGGCTCTGCTCTGCAAGACATTGCCCACAAGTCTGGTTGGGTCATGCCAGTTAGTGTAATCTTGCACTCAAATCTAAGAATCTTATATGTTCTTTTCTCACGTTTCAGCAACAGCTTACTTGACATCTTTTCATTCCAATGGTGAAAGAATTCATAAAACATTTATCTGGTAAAGATTGTTAAGGCATAAACACAAATCTGCACTTCAATCTTTAATTGTGCTACAGATTGTCTAAATTAAGAGAATCCATTTAGATAGTCCAACAAGAGTCTTAACCATCATTAGCAGAGTTGATTTCATTGCATTTACATTAAGTCTTACGAAATGGGAGGTCAGAGGTATTCTAAAGTACCTGAGCTTCCCTTTAGCTTCGGTGCTTCAACTACGTATAAATTCAGAAAGTTGAATCTTAGAAGTTTTTTTAGCATTCAACAAATCTAATAAACGTTGAACCCTAATACTTCTTATAAACACATAATTGTAGAGCATTCCAACAAGTCTTTTTAAGCTTACTTTTCGTGTTAGCGGATTGGATGATACTGTGCTGACACTCTTTTGGGAGGTAACTTACGGAGGATGTACAGAACAAGTGCTGATGGGAGTATCTCAGTAAGCTGTTGCATTAAGTAATCATGAAATCACTTAGAGTAAGCATTAAGAATTAAGCTGTTTGATAAGTTCACTCAAACACTTACCGTGTAATAGATGAGATCTAGAATCGGGTGATCCATAACCTCGAGAGATAATTCAGATTCAAATGCAGATATCACCACCTAAAATTGTCAATAGAAGAAGAGCAACAGCGAAATTTTTTTAAAATAGCAGGGTTGCTGAATTCATTACTATGAAAAGAAATACTAGATTTCTTTAAATATAAATTCAAATATTGTATTCAGTGAAATGAATGCTCACCACAGCACTCCTAATTAGGAAACAAGCGAAGCATATAGCCGTTACAGATCCAACCTGTAAGAGCAAAGGTGGAGACTTAGATTCTATTAAAACTCCAATAAAGCGTATGGTAAATGATGGAAAGAAGGGGTTGCAGAATTATCCTGAACAAACTTTAATGAATGCATTTTGATTTTAAGGAAACTAAACATTTCCAACAGTACAGCTATATATAAATGAAGCCTTAAGTCCAAATTATCATTATAAGAACCATATTATTCAATGACCATGGGAAAGAGCACAACCTCGTACAGTTTCTTCCTTCGGCCCTTGGACTCGATTGGGAATCGCCTCAGCATGAGAAAGAGACTAACAACATAATCATTTGAAATGTACTGTAATTAAAATTCAAACAAAAAGCAAATAAGCATGGACCAGGAAGTTTAGAAAATTTTTACCGTCCTCCATAAACTAAGAAACCAAGTGCAGCAATCAAGGACACCGCTGAAATTGCCAAAAAAGAAAAACAGAATCACATAGACGGATGCATTAAAGTTCATTATAGACACAGCGCAAGGTTAGATCGTAATAAGACTCATACCTGCTATAAAAATTTTGCCGATTTCCTCCACAACTTTAGTGTCGTCTATCCATAAGTATATCCATATGCAGATCTGATACAAAAGTAAAAATCTGTGAACAACAAACTGGGATGGCCACTGTGATTTTAGCACACCAAAATATATTTGTTAAGTGAATCAAACAAGTGAGAATAAATTTCATGTGCTTGTAAGCTAAACAAAATTGAAAAATATAAAAGAACTTTTGACCAAGTACTAATAAAAAATTGCCCAGTGGCATATCAGACTTTGAATTTTAAAAGCCAATGCGAAGTCCTGTACAGGATATCATTTCAGAATTTTAATAGCACTTCCCAAAATTGGGATGTTTGACTTAGATGCGTGAATCATAGCATCATCCTTCTAAAGGTTAAAATAACACGAGGAATTTGATAGATGCCACCGTAAAGATTCAAATAATCAAACAACCTGTTAAAGAAAGAAATTTTTTTATCTTATTTAGCAGAGATCCATCCTATTTATAATTGAAGAAGGAACGCAATGTCTGAAGTATACCCAAAATTGCATATAAAATTTTAAAAATAGAAAGAACCTTCCTATTTAGTGTAATTATATGCTAACACCTTCAGTTAAGCTAGAGAATATATGTTAGTTAGCTCCAACTTATTATATAAATAAGTGGAAGGAAAAAGACTCAGAACTTTAGTTAAAAAAGAGGAAGGTACAAGACATAAAGCTTTGATTAAAATATCAATTACTTATTATGAACTAAAAAGATAAAGTTATAAGACAGCTTTGATTAAAATATCAATTACTTATTATGAACTAAAAAGATAAAGTTATAAGACATAAAGCTTTGATTAAAATATCAATTACTTATTATGAACTAGAAATATGGTGACAATCTTATTGAAGAGTGCATCATCCCAAATGAAGTGACAATCAACTTTAATATATTTAGTTTCTTCATGAAATATAATATTGATGGAGAAGCAGATGGAGCCATGATTATCATAATGCAGTATAATAAGTTGATTAATTGAAAAATCAAACTCTATCAAATGTCTTTATCCATATCATTTCAAATGCAATTTCTGCATTACCTACAATCTAAATACAATATCCTACGGATGACTTCATGTCTTCTACTACGCTACTATTATCCAAATGCTCAATCTTAATATATAGTGATCACTTTCGAGGACTTTTTGATATACCTGAGAATTCACATGATAGTCTCCAACACTTTAGTTTTAGAGATTGCATGTGTGATTAACAATCCAACAACAAATGAAATGTCAAGCGAGCAACGATCACCTAAATTGATTTTTGACTAACCTTTGATATTGAGATGGATCATCAAGGTGTTTTTAGAATTACAAGTGGTCTGAGTCTCCATAAGGGAATCAATTGGCATGCATTGACATGAATCCTACTTTATAGACATAGAATTCCATTCCCCTTAAGTCAGATTGTAGTTAACAAAATTTCCCCTAAGCTTAGTGTAAGGATTTAATTAGATCCGAGTCCTTCTTATATGTGCAAACACTCATAATTAATTACCCCTCTTAACACGTAAGAGAGAACTCTCGATTAAGGATAAATAATTTTAGTGTTTTTAGTCTCAATTATAGGAAAAGATGAAGGTAAACCCGATCAAGACCCCATGGCTCTGTCATTGTTGACCTGTAACTACCTAAAGCCAGCACAAGCCAGCAAGCACGGTAGGCATGGGATCAAGTGCATTGAGCATGTGATTGAGTGAATGAGAATAGCAAGCACCCAGACGAGTGCAATGCACACATAAATCAGGGGTTCAAACAAGTGGTGGTGTCAAGAGCATTGCTAGTGAATGGATGATGATCAAAGAAAGAGAGGAGAATGGAGAATGCAAGAGGGCAGGAGCTAACATGGCTTAAATACCATGTAAGAGGATGAGATTGTTATGCCTATTCAACAAATATCTATTTATAATAGTAGAATGAATATAACATTCTAATGTACACCCAAAATATAAAATACCAAGCATTCCCTTCCATATCTAGGGAACTTTCTTATTTAGTGTAACTCTACACTAATATAAACATATATTCATTATACCTACAATTAAAAAAATTAGAGAAGTGATACAACAACAACAACAACAAAGCCTTTATCCCACTACGCGGGGTTGGCTACATGAATTCTTTTTCTCCATTGTGTCCTATTAAAAGTCAAATTCTCGTTTAAATCTAATAAAGAAAGATCATTTCTAATATTTTCTAACAAAGTCTTTTTAGGCATGCCTCTACCTTTCTTAACATAAGTCAAATCTAATACCTCGACTTTCCTAACCGGGTCATCGGAAAGCCTCTGTTTTATGTGACCAAACCATCTAAAGCGACTCTCTCTAATCTTATCTTCTACTGGAGCTACTCCAACCTTTTCACGTATAAGCTCATTTCGTATCCTATCTCTAAGGGTAAAGTCACTCATCCACCTGAGCATCCTCATCTCTGTCACACTTAACTTAGTATCATGCTTCTCTTTTAATGGCCAACATTCGGCACTATAAAGCATTGCAGGCCTCACCACCATTTTATTGAATTTTCCCTTAAGTTTGAGGGGTACTTTTTTATCACACAGCAAGCTTGATGCATTCCTCCACTTCAACCATCCAACTTGAATTCTGCTGATAATATCCCAATCTATTTCACCACCACTCTGAACAATAGATCCAACATATCTAAAACGTGTACTCTTATTAATGAGTTAATTGCCCAAAGTCACAGTCCCCTCACTAGGTCTATTACTACTAAAATTACACTCCATATATTCCGTTTTAGATCTACTCAAGCGAAAACCTTTAGATTCTAAGGTTGACCTCCATAATTCAATTTTACCTTCAACTCCCTCTCTAGTCTTATCAACAAGAAGAATGTCATGAACAAAAAGCACACACCAAGGAAGTGATATTCTATTAAAAAAACATTTATCAATAATTTTGACATTATTTGGACGATAAACAAAAATTATAGAAAAATTAAAGACTACATGCCAGTCTCACCTATTAAAAAAGATAAGAAAACAAAACACTAGCACTACAATGTCAGGCAATAAATCTCCCACTTTTCCATTACATCCATGTGAACCCAAGTCTGGCTCTTGTCAACTACTTCTTTCTACTATTGCCTATTACTATTAATCTCAATTCATATCCCACTTACCTCCATAACTTTATTAAGTGCATTGCACGTAATATTTTTCTCCAAGGTTCCTTAAATGCTTACTTTCATATAGCTTATTGGCAGTTAATACCTGAAGAACATGATAGTTAAATCTCACACATGTTGATGAAATACATCTAAATGCAAATTCAAGGCACAATGATATAAAACACCAAGTGGTTGTTTTAACAACAAAGACATCAAAACATAGCAGCAACAACAACAATATCAAGGCTTTATCCCACTACGTATGGTCGACAACATGAATCCATTTTCTACAGTGTTCGGTTAAGAGTCAAATTCTCATTTAAATATAATAAAAAAGAGCCATTTCTAATATTGTCTAACCAAGTTTTTTAGGTCTACCTCTACCTTTCTTAACATAGGTCAAATCTAATACATCTACTCTCCTAATCAGGTCATCAAAAGACTAACGTTTTATGTAGACAAACCATTTAAGAAGATTCTCTTTAATATTATCTGCCACTAGAGCTAATATATGTTGCACCGATACAGATACGGTGACACGGATACGACACGATACAGATACGAGACACGTCAATTCTTAAAAATACAGGATACGGGTATGGCACAGACACGACATTATAATTTATAAATCATATATAAAAATTAAGAAAGCAAACAAAGCATAATATTTGAAATGACAAAATTAAAAGCAGCATCATTTGTATCCTTGTAGCTTAGCCTCACTAACTTTCTTTTTTAATTTAGCTAACTCTGATGAATTTATTTTAGGGCAAATTTTGATCCCATGCCCAATAATCTTCAACAAATGAGCTTTCACTCTATAGTATGATTCTTTATATGTGGCATTACAATAATTGCATTTGAATGCAACATTGCCCTCACCTTCAGAAATTTTCCTAATTTGGTGACATGACTCCACAAAGGTTTACTATCTTCATTGTTGGGCTCTGATTAACCCTCACCAGTCCCAATTCCACCTCCACTACAACTCATCATCCTAAGAAAGAATCAAAGGATTGACACCAATTGTCGGTTCAAATGTTACAACTCCAAATACAAAAGCTCAAATGTTAGATAATTAATAAGTCAAGGGAAGAGTTAAAACCTCGCTTGTAGCCGGGGAAGTAAATACAATGCGTATTTTTTTTTCAATTTTTTTTTTGTTTTTCAACGGGAATGCGTGTCCTTTTGAAATTAAATAGTATTTTAATTGGATATGGCTTTGTCGTATCCGACACGTATCGGTGCCATATCGGATGTGTATTCGTGTCCGACACGTATCCGATACAACACGCCTTCATAAATAGGTGTATCGGTGCAACATAAGAGCTACTTAAAAACTTCTCACGTACATGCTTCTTTTGCATTGTCTCTAAAAGTAAAGCCAATCTTAATTTTAAGCTTCTCTTTTAATGGCTAACATTTTGCCCATAAAGCACTGTATTTCTCACCACCATCTTATTGAATTTCCTTAAATTTGAGGGGGTAATATTCTATCACACAATAGGCTTGATACAGATTTAGAACAACCAAGCTTCAAAAAATCACACAAATTTCAGCAAGCTATATATTCCAGTAAGAATCACTACCCCATAGGTATTCTTATGGAAGAATCCAAAAAATTAAAGGAAGAAAAAATAGCCTACTAAAAAAAAAAGGTTCTAAAGGTTAAGAGATTTTACTATTTTTATGGGCAAAATTTAGGAATGAAACAGAAGATGAGGCTTCCAAAGATTCATATCAAGAAGAAATATGAGTGGAACTATATACTACCTCAAGATACCACCATTCTAAGTAGTGAAAAAATGCTAAACATGCATAGTGAACTCTGGAAACTTCAGAAAGTATTTCTCAAAAGCAGTACACATTTTATGTACAAGAATACTCTCCTATAAAAAAAGAATTCAGAGGGTTAAGAGATTTTTCTATTATTTATGGGCAAAACTTTAGGTATGAAATAGTAATATGATGCTTTCAAAGATTCATATTAAGAAAAAATATGCGTGGAACTATATTGACTCAAGATACCACCATTCTAAGTTGTGAAAAAATATCAAACATACATAGTGGACTCTAGAATCTTCAGGAAGTATCTCTCAATAGTAGCACACACTTTATGTACAACTACAGATTGAAGATGAAGGACGAGATGAGGAAGAAGAGAGTTGATTTAGGAAAAGAAATATTTACTAAGATTTAAAGAATTATGTTAATTATTGGAGTACATGGTCAACATTTTTTTTTATTGATAAAATCTAGAGACTAAGAGGAAGCCAATTGATTAAGAAGAAAAATTTTAGCATCATTCGCATAGAACAAAGTTCAAGGTTATAGTAAGGTTATAGTAATCACAAGAGAAATAAATTTATAAGACAAAATAGCATAATAAGAGAAAGTAACTGATTATAGGCCTAGAAAAATCACTTCTTTAATAAAAAGTATATTTAATTTTATACCAATAATATATACAATGGAGGTAATTTTATGCTAAGGCAAACACAAAACAATAGAAATAAATGATCTTAACATGATTGTTATTAATATTGAAAATGAATATGATTGAATATCTCAAGAATTAATTTATTTAGAATGATTGGACAAAGGATTAAAAGTGTATAACATGATGTTGGAGTTGCTAAAGATTTGTATGATAGACTTTTGACTATCATTCGAACTAATCGTAAATAATGACGGAATTTTTAGTTATATCGCAATTTACATCAAAGATCAACATTTATTATGCTTTTTTTTTTCTGTATTGGTCATAGAGAGGTTTATAAAATGCTATTCAAGATATAGTTAGAACAATTGTGAGAATTTTGTAACATTAGGATGTAACTAATGAAGGTAATGATGATAGCTTTCAAAGGCATAATTTTTCACTAGAAATTGAAAACTTCGAATAATTGTCAAATTAATAAAAAAATTGAGTTAGAATTAGCAGAGAGGGAAAAACATGGTTTTTTAATTTCTTTCATGCCATGATTTGTCATAATGTATGGAATATTCCTCAACCAAAAATCATCCTACCTACCAATTCATTCATTATTGGACTAGCGATAACTTATTCAAGAAAAAATTGTTGGAAACTATATCAAATAAATTAATCAATAATATTTCAAACTAAATGGACAACAGCAATGATTCTTAAAAATTGAAGCAAATCTTTATACCCTAATTATACGCATCAATGCTATTAATTTATCAAATTGTAGCAATAGTGAGCGTGGAAATTAAAAAAAAAAAACAAAAAAGTTCTCAAATTGTAGTCTTTCCAACCATTAAATAATCTTAAGTTACAAGAAATTTGTTGATTCATATAAAAATTACAAAGCGGATAATTTCAACTTCTCTGGTCATGTTTTTTCAAAATGCCATTAGCTCCTTATTAGTATCAACATGATTTTTTTTTAATCTTTTCTTACCACAAAATTTTCAATTTCAAACGGTTTCTTCCCTTCAAAGGTCATTCAATTTTGATGTATTTTGATTGATTTGCTAAACATATTTCAAAAAGCATATAATCAGTTGTATGTAAGGCTAAAGTAATGGAAAAACAGCATAATGTTAAACACAAAAATACCTGAACTACATAAATAACAGTGTTAATGGAGATGTAGACAATCCTCAGTTTGTCTGTTGGAAGACTTCTTGCCTGTTAAAAATAACAATAGTTTAACAAATAAATGTTAGAAGGGTTGAAAATAAAAAAGCTCAGCATATCTATCAATATATTGTGCAAAAAAAAAGAAGAGCAGCTTCAGACTTTCCTGATGATAGATCTCAGCCCAGAAAAGGACAAGCAAGGTGTATGTAGAAAAGAACAACAATCCAGGAAGGTCCAATAATGCAGAGGTAAACACCTGCTCCAATATAAAGGAAACTCATATTAAACATAACACAAAAAGGAAAGATTCATATTCTAACTGGCTTAATTAGACGTTTTGCTCGATTGGATATGAACTTACTAAAAAGATGTGCAAATTTGAGGCTGTATGATGAATGTTGCTACAACAAATGAAGTTATATTTCTTTTCTTGATTCATATAATTGCTAGATAAAATAAGAATGCTATGTTCACCAAGTACATGTTTCATGTATGCCATCATATAATAAACTCAACAATACCAACAATTAAAGAATAGAAACATTAAAGAATTATAAGTTCCTATATTATTTTTGTATTTGTGGCCATACTGAGGAACATGATTAAAATATGACTTATGTCTATCATACAAAACAAAAGAAAAAGAACAAAAACAAGCAAACATACACACAGCCCGTATTCACATTTCTCGGCCCCTAACTTCCTTGCCGCATCATATCCCAATGACTAGGCAGCTCGCACTCCTCTTACTCACCTAGAAGCGTACTCATGCTCAAATTCTCCCCGCACTTTTCCTAACCACGAAGTATGCTCAGTTCTCACCCTTCCCAAGTGTTTCCTTCATCTCATTTCTCCCTATGCATTGACTAAGCCCACTCATTTTCCCTCTACTCCTCACTTCTCCAACACGCTCCATGTTATTGACTTCCCCTCTCTGCCTCACTCGACTTCTCCAATGACTCGCCCTCTCGCGCAACATCTGCATAAAACTTGTTTTGTTCTCCCTTCCTCTATGTGCAAAGCTCCATACTAATGTTCTCCATCTCACTCCCCCTCGATTTTAATGCATTGCTCTCACGAGCTAAACCTCACTCCTAGCTCTCCCTCAAATCCATCAATCCTCTTGTTGCTTACCCTTATGCTCCCTTCCTACTATACAAAATCTAGCCCTTGCTCCTAACTCTTCCTCAAATCCATCAATCCTCTTGTTGCTTGCCCTTATGCTCCCTTCCTACTGTACAAAGTCTAACAACCCTCCAGCTTGCCTCTTTTAACTTTTTGCTCTAGTGTTTTACTTCTCTCGCAATAGCACATGTGCTTTTACCTTCCTTCAAAAGTGTACATCTCTTTGACATCGTACAAAGCTCGGTGTGCACATCTCTTTACCTAATCAGTCATCTTACAACTCTCATCTCCAACAAGCTGGCAAAACCATGTGCTTATTGCTCTAGACTCTCTCTCTCTCTCTTTGAACATCAATGGTGTGAAATGTGCCTTTCCCCTCTATGGGAGCTATTAGGGTGAGCCTTATAACCATTCCTACCATGTAAATCATGCCTCGCCAAACTATGGCATCTATTTGTAAGCTTTTTAAGATGTGAAAAGCTATAAAATTCATGGGAAATGTTGTTCATTTACAAACTCAATCATACATGTGCATTATCAGTAATGACCTGAATGATGTTTGAAGGCCCCACTATCATGATAACTTGATTGATTAAATTAGAAATGAAGAACTTATCCTTGTACTGTCCTTCACAGTTTACAGCTTTGATAAACATAGGATAGCTCTCTGTTACAGCCATGAAGTTGATAAGTGGTCTTCTTTGTGGATCTGTCCACCCATCACAAACCAAAGTAACTCCTTTTTCCTTCCAAACTCCTCTAGTAGGCTCGAGCAACTTCTCAATATTGTCCCTCTCTCTTTGCAACAACTTTGTTTTAATGACATTATATCCTGGTGGCACGTATCCTGCAAGATTGTTATTGCATGCATATGTAAAGGCATTCTTATAATGTGGATTCCTTGCTAGGTTAAAAGGAAGTCCAGCTGAGTAAAACATTCAAGCTATTTCTCCGTCTAGTTGTTCTCTCATTTGTAAATTAAATGCTTTCTCCAAAGCACTATCTACAACATATTTTTTTTTTTTGTTCAAATCCCTCCATTCGAAAAGGCCCTTTGTTTACAGTACTGTCTGTTGACCTCTAACTGTCGGAGAACCCGACCGACTCCACGTCAGTGCACGACTCAACCGATCGTTCCACCGACATACTCAAACGGAACGACACAACCTCTCACTCACCGCCTCACTCACGACAATAAATCCCTCTCATTCGAACGGTTACGGAGATACAAGCACAAAA
>NW_021318660.1:81064-248213 GCF_001605985.2 Dendrobium catenatum
TTTGTGATGAGCTTATCTTCGGGCAAACTTTGATTCCATGACCACTAATCTTCAACAAATGAGCTTTCACTATATAATATGATCCTTTGTATGTTGCATTACAAAATTGCATTTGAATGCAATATTGCCTCCCCCTTCTGATGTTTTACCTATTTTTGTAACATAACTCCATAGAGGTTTGTTATCTTTAATATTGATTTCTGATGGACCATCATTAAAACCAATTCCTACTCCACTAGAGATCATTATCCTAGAAAGGATTTATACAAATTAAAACATATGAACTTGAAACATGATCCGAATGTAAATCAGCTTATATTGTTTATCTACAATCCAGTTCTTAACAACTAAAGATGCTCCTCTAAATGGACCAACTTACACTACCAAGCCCAGTAGAATAGGCATTTAGGCCCAAAGAGAGCAGCTGTAAGGTATCCAGCCCACAACTAACATACCTTCATGCGGAGTTAGGATTTTTCTTGCCAAATCATGCTTTAAACTGAAGAGCGAAAAGATTTAACAAAGCTTTCAGACTTCAATTATCATCAAAAAAAAATTTTAACGGTGAAGTTCGCATAATATATATAATTTAATTTAACAGAATTTCACCATCAAAACTAGATGTTTCCGTGGCAGCTTATAGCAGTGGTTTATAAACCGTCACTATAGATAGTTATAAGCAGCGATTTTCACTGATGCTAAATTTATTGTTTTTTAATTGATTTTATTTTCAGCATTCAATAACAGTATTTTAAAGACGCTGGAAAACCTATTTTTAAAAATATCACATTTTAATATCCGGTGATTCCTCTCACGCTCGGGCGTCCGTCTCGCTTACCCTCCTCATTCTCCCTCCCGTGCCCTAGCGCCCGCTCCTCTGACAGCTAAATCACTCTCAAAGGAAAAATCCTTGATTTCGAACGGCTTTGACTCTAACAGCTCTACTTTCGCGAAAGAGCAAAATAGTCAAAGGCCTCCTTCCTCTGTCGCTCGCTATCATTCGCTCACCCCAGCCGAAGCCCTCTTCGCATGCTTCTTGCCCTAACCGACGCGATTCGCACGCCCTGGCACTCCTCCCTCCTCCATCTCCTTTCTCTCAGCCTTTTCTTGTTCTTGTGTGCGATCCATAGAGCGAACAAGAGAAGCGGAGGAGGCGAAACCTTGCACAAACAGGAGACGAAGCATGAGGAACGGCTTAGCGTGAGGGAAAGCCTTTCTAGCGAACGCAAATACAGCGGATGTGCGGCGGTTTCTAAACCGCTACATATAATTTCGTTGGTGTTTAAATAATCACTGGTATAGTTTAGAAATAGCGCTGCAAAAGCCTAATTTATTAGTAGTTTTTTTTTCCTTCAAATTTAAGAAGTAATTAGTGTAATTAATCATGATTAATCATAAGATTTTATTAATGATAAACAAACAGCCATCAATATAACTCATATATCAAAGCTCTCAAATGATTCCAATGGGCCACTTTACCAACCGCAGAAGCATCATCATTATCATCAGTTTGTTTATATCGTCCATTGCATTTTAATTTACTCTCCACATAAATCCATAATTTTTATGCTAATTTTTTTAACAAATTAAGATTGTTAATGTAACCACTCACCAACTCTGAATTATCAAAGTGATTAACAGAGAGCTATTAAGATTAATAAATTAGAAACATTATCCCTTGAGAAAGACCAGCCAGCTGCCTCTTCAATATATATATTAATTATTTGCATATAGTTCTTCTAATCAAGCTGAATTCTAAAATAAGGAAGAGACAAATAACAGGCACAATGGCGTTGAAGCATTCCTTTCAGTACTTTTGAGTGGTTAGCTTTCGGGTAAGGGAGAGTGATAGTTTTTTTAACGAGTAGGTAAGTCATCCCTTATTCATGAATCATTATCACTTTCCTTTGTCTTTCATCTTAGTTGGTTTCTATTAGATTATATGTTAGCACGTACTGAAGTCATTGCTTTTGATTTGTCACAGGCTTGACGGTAATGGTGGTTGAGAAAATATTCTATAGGTGTCTTAGAGATCGTGATGTGTAATAAGTTAAATATTAAGAAAAATTATAGAAATAGTTCTGTGATTGAGAGATCTATCTACTTGTTGTTTCTTTAATTTTAAGAGTGTCAATTATTGATATGACCCGACAACTCGATTCAGAAAATTCGGATTAGGGTTGACCCGTTTAACAAACGGGTCGGATTTTGATTTCAATTTTTTACCGGTCTAAGTTAACCGATAACCGAAATTGACTCGGGATTGACCCGGCTGTCAAGTGCCAACCGGCATTACCAACCTCATGTAGTCTCATTTGCCGCGGCATTTCGCAATCTCACGTCGACTAGCTCTTGTGTCTGCCGTAGAACCGTGTGAAGCGGCGGAGCCGCCCCGGTCGCCCCACCTCGTGTAGTCGCATCCATTTCGCCCTGTCGCCGGCTCATCGACTCACCCTAGTTCGCGCGTATAGCCGCGGAGCCGCATCGCACTGAGCTCACCCGAAGCCTCGTATGCACGCTCCGTCGCTACGGTCTCGCATTAGGACCTAGCTCTCGTGGGTCGGTTCGGCTCAACCTGATAACACACATGGGTCGGGTCCAAGTTGGCAAATCTGACCCATTTTCAAATTTGGGTTAGGTTAGTGTCAACCTGTTTATGACCGGATCAAATCAAGTTTGACTCAAACTTAACCTGTTGACCCGAATTGACACCCTCTATCTCTCTCTCACGCATATACACACATTTCAGTCTTTTCCGTGTCATCCACTCACTCATGTTCACTTTCCTTCCTTTTGTTTCTTCTTTGTTTCCTTTTGTTTCTTCTTTGTTAAATTTTCTTATTATATTACATATAAGAAACAAGTGCGTACTATCATTATTGCGCTTGATTTGTCACAGCCCTGTATGTAATAATGGGCGAGAACTATTCTATAGTTATTAGTATGTTTAATAAGAGAAATATTGAGAAAATGAAATGATGAGTTATAAGATGATTGTTCTCTATAAGAACGTACGATTAGGCCATAGAGATTTTATTTCTTCAGTATTTCCTTAAATGTTAAAATTTTTAGCTTTGATATTAAGCAGTTGTTGGCCCTTAACGACTTTCTTACGGGGATCTTCAAGTTTACTTCTATAATGGTTTTGAGAGTTTCTCCTTTGCCATGGTTAATAAAAATTATTGTTGTGATCTTTATTTTATAAAGTGGACAAATATGGCTAGGCATAAAAATTAAAAAGTATTCACTTAACTACTAAGTTTTTGTAGGGGTGTCAAAATAAATTTTTAGGTCGGGTTCTGATCAAACTTAGAATTGACCCAGATTTAAAATGTTTGATATGAACCTGATTAGGTTTCGAAAATGGGTCAAAAACTTAGACCTGGATTCAACCCACCAGGTTACCGGGTTGACCCGACCCAAAGAGCGAAACTCAAGTCCGAGTGCACTGGCGCTGCGTGCGGATAGACAGAGAGCGGAGTCCGGAGTTCAGTATGGATGGAGGGAGGACTCGTTGGAGTAGAGTCGCATACTACATAGAGGTGCTGCATGCAGAGAGGTGGAGAGCAATGCGTCTTGCGTGCGAGCCCTGCGGTGCAGAGTATTGACTGGGGGAGGGATTGCTGATGGCATGGCACAGTGAACGGGTTCGGCAGTTTGCTTGTCGCCTGGCGCAGTGAACTGGTGTGGACTCTGGATCGTGGTAGGAAATGCGGGATCGAGATCGCGTTGTAGAGGGCCAAGTCTGGGTGCCTTAGTGCAAACGGGCTATTTGGGTTGATTTCAAGTTTTCAGGTCAATCCGAACCCGACCAGGTTTTATAAAAGGGTTGGAATCTTGAACCTAAGCTCGACCCACATTGCAAACAGGTTGACCCGAACCCAAAATTTTTTGGGTTGGATCCAGATCGGATTTCAGGTCGAGTCAAGTTTTGAGACCCCTAAGTTTTTTATTTTTATTTTTTTTTTTTAGTTTTGTGTGGAATTTGAAAGTTTAAATGAGGTTGTTAAACCTTATCGAACTATCCTAGGCACACCAAGAGGAGGGGTGAAATGGTTATTTAAAAATTTTCTCAATAAAACTTTTTTGATTATTTAAACCAATGCCAAACACAATTGGAAGAACTTAATAATAATAAAAATATATATGATTTTACTATTTTTTATTTTCATAACAAATATTAACGACAAAATATTTTTCTTTATTTTATTTTTCAAATTTTGTTTTCTTTTCCAACAAGATTCAAACAAAACACAACTTGATAATCAACACATAGATTTGCAATAATAACAAATATGCAAGAAAATAAAAAATACAGGAAAAATAAAAGTGAGAAAAGTAAAGTAGAACAAGCATAACAGATTTTATGATGGTTTGGTCAAAATTAGACATACGTCCACTCCACGGAGTTCTCCTCTCCGGGTATTGCACTAAACCTTTAGTGTCTCTCCTTTATCCCCCACAGTAAGGCAGAAAAGTCCTTACAATAATCTTTTCCATCAACCCAGAGCGACAGAGTACCGAAATCCTTTTCACCCTAATGGTGAGGCAATGAAACTTAAAACTTTATCACCCTCCTTGTGAAGGTAACGAACCTAAAAACTGTTTCATCCTCCTTGTGAATGCAGAGAACCTCGAAGCTTTTTCACCCTCCTAGTAAAGGCAGAGAATCTCGATCTTCAGTCTTGATGTCTTTCTTCCTTGAGCTACCTAAGAGATCAATAAAGAAACTTGAAGGAATCAAGGCAGAAGCTTACATAGAACAATCGTGTGAACCCTCTCACACAACTTCTTATTTTTTTCCTCTCTAAGCTCTTAAACCACACAAAGCTCTCTCACATAATTCCTTCAATAGCCAAAAGACCCCTCAATAGTCTAATAAGAAAGAAACCCTAAAATTTTAATTATATCGATTTTAAGCGTACAATACGTACGATTAGGAATCATACAGTACAATTAATTCAGTTTATCCAATTAGTCTTGTATGATGAAATAAGTCCTATACAATTAGAACAATTACTTGAATGTATCATATACTACAAGTTCAATATTATATAGTATGATTAGTTCAATTGAATATGATTTTTATCCAATACGAGTGGTGGCAATTAAATATCGTCCTAGGAGAAAATCAGGTCATACAATATGATTAAGGGTATCATACAGTACGATCTTAAGGATCAATTAATCCTGATTTTATTGCTTAAATTCTTGGATTAGATTAGACAAGATTTGTTGTTATCATATAGTAAGATGGATATCATATAGTACAATTAGTTCATATTTTGAATTATAAATATTGTATAATTTGTGATTAGCGACATGAATCTCCATTTCTACTTATCGTCCTTTACGATATAAATCGTGCAATAAGATTAATTCTAATTTAATCGAATTCAACTACGTGCCTAATTAATCTCTATTTTACTCAGATCTACAATATGAACTTTATAGAAATCAAATTGCTTCACTTTTCTCCTGATGTGTGTGTATGCATAGTTGTCAATCTACACCTTAATTTTATATGACTCATGACTCAAGAAATATAATAATTAAATAAATAAAAATGCATACTCTTTGCAAATATATCAAACATATTCTACTAAGTCTTGAGAAGATCCTTTTACACAGTGTACAACATACCTAAAATGTTAGTGTGCACAAATAAATATCTAATAATAATATCAAGAGAATCAAAATGTAAACCCAATGATATTTGATGATATCATCAAAATTATAAGTATGTGATCCTAGATTGTAACAATATCCTCCATTTTAATGATGACAAATAATATTGGTTGAATTTTCAAGTTAATTTGATTGTCTCTTTATTTTCCACTTACTAACTGGGTTTTTTTTTTATAAAAATAGGGAGATGTTCTATTTTTTATTTAATTTTAATTATATAAAAACACAACAAGCACAAGAGAAAAAAAAATGAAAAAAATAGAAGTAAACATAATAAAGATACATTCTACCAACATTTTACTTCCCCTTTTGATTTCACCAAAAAGAGAGAAAAAAAAAAGTTAACCTGAAAAAAAGATAACAAAAGATAAAACAATACAAAATGAGAAAAATCACACAACACAAAATTACACAAAAGCAGGTGGGACAATGATCAAGTGGAGGTGGTGACTGGAAGTACTCGTGAAGCATAAAAAATTGATCACTAAACTAGACTCGATCCTCCTCATGTTGTTGTTGGATCTGCTAATGTTGTTGGTGGAGCAGTTCATGCTGCTGGTGAAGTCACTCCCATTATTGACTAGCTCTTGATAATGGGTGGTTGCTTGCATTTCTAGTCGGTCTAGTCGCTCCACTATAAAGTCATAGTCATGAACAGTGCTGGAACTCCCCTTCCTTCTTTGGCTCGGGATCCACCACATAATGTCCGTGGTGGCGTCTATCACTATGGAGGATGTAAAATGAGCTGTTATAGTATAAGACTAAAAGGTGATCGGGTGATGTAGGATATTGCATGTTGTATTTGGATTCTCGGATAAAAGCTATAAGGTGATCTAATGGTAGATTTTACTTACATTTTTTCCTGGGATCTGAATGCTTCTCAAAATTTTAATGTAGAGGATAATCAAGTCCACTACATTGAATTCAGTTTCGTACATAATAAAATAGGTGACTATGGTTAGAAAATGTGCGATGTTAACCATATTGCCTGCTTTAGGTATGACTGTTTTGCTAAGGATATGTTGGATTATGCGGGCATCTTGAACTAGGGTTCAGGCTAAAGCAGCGTGACTGTTCAGTGGAGTATCCCTCATAATTAGATTTACTTGGGGCCAGTCATAGTCAGGAATAAAGGCAATGAAGTGTGCTTTAAGGCCAATAGTGGATCGAGAGATGTAGGATTTGGTCAAAATCTTCATATATGATTTCTACAGGTCTTCTACATATAAAAGATTGATGGGTTTTCTCTTCACTATTGACTCTAAGATTGGTAAAAAAAATTCAAAGAGCAATTTGTAGTTGAAGGGAAAAGCTAAGGTTAAAATGAAGAGGAGAGTGGTGCAAGAAAAAAGATTTAGAACTTGAAAGTTAAGGACTTCTTGATTGATGATTTTGGATGGAGTTATTCCGGCACCCTTGCACCAGTGGTAGGCTTCTTTGTTGGCAACTTCATGAAAATGAGGGTCTATAGGATGTCTACTAAAGCCCTAGAATGCTTTCCTCCAACCATTTGAGACTTAAGAACAACAGACTAAGAGGGAGTAGAAGAAATAGTGTTGTGATTGAAAGCACTTGTACTTCATCTTCTTAAATAAATTTGAGGGCGATTATATAGTATGATCTTGATCGTGTTGTATGATTAGAAGAAGTTAACTTGTTCAGGTCGATTAGTCAAAAAAGTTGGTCAAAATGTACAATACGATCAAAATCGTACTTGACAATCTTTGTTAAATTGATCTTCCCAATGAGTCAGAATGTACGATCTTTGACTAAGACCTCATACAGTACGAACAGGTGTTCGACAGGATGATGTGGAATTAAATATCGATCCGGTCGAATTGATTTCCATCAATGGCTAATGGCACGTGGACGAACAGTACGAGGTAGGTGGTAATTGATTTTACCACAAGGCTGTGACAAAACAACAATTGTTTAGTGTTAACTGTCCATTTATGAACATTTGATTTTTATAATCCCCACTTGGAAAATTAAATATTTGTTTTCAAATAATCCGATCCCTTCTTCAATTGTGAGGAATGCAAAATTCTTGTTATCTCCTATATATAGTTAGTTAGTTAGGTAGTGCTCCTCTTTTAAATTTTAAAATCTTTAAAGAATAATATTTTCAAATATTAATAATAATATTTTATTTAACTGAATAAAAAAATATCATTAACTTGACTTATTGTTTCCATTAACTCCAGAAAAATAAGGAATAACAGCAAAATTATTAGCTTGTTGATGAATTTACGCCTCACTTTGATTCAATTGTTATGATTAGATCTAATATAAATTAAATCTTATTTACAAATTAATGCTTTCGTCGTAGAAAGCTGATACTGTGGCGTCATTTAACTTCTTTGATAAAATTTTCAACAATGATTATTATAAATAATAAATTAAATCTAATTTAATATTCATCAATCACCTCTTCTTTTATTAGGGTTTATTTGATTGGCTATAAAAAAGAATACATCTTAACTGTAATACATTATATTTGAAATACTTTGAATTTATTTAGATGATTGTAAAATAAATGTGAGGAATTATCTTTTTGTCTAACATGAAATAAAATGAATGCAGTGAAAAGCAAAATCAGTTGCGGTGCTAGGCAGTGACGGTGGTGGTTAGTGGCGACAGTTGACAGTGGCAGCAGGCAACAGGGTGCCTGCAGTGTTGGCGGTTAGTGACGACAGCCAGCATTGGTGGTGGTTGACATTCGGCGGTGGTGACGGGGGTAACGACCTACAGTAATCATTGAAGTTCAGTGTAATAATTATAAATCGTGCAAATCAGAATATTTATAAATATATAAAAAATGAACAAGATAAATTTCAAATACATTCAATTTTTATAATACATTTACTTTTACTTCAAACCAAACACAAATATTCTTCAAATCCCAACATTTATAATACTTGCACTACTTCTACTTCAAATCAAATATTTTCGTAATAAAAATTTGAACAAATTTTTAAAGTGATTAAGTCAGAATTCATATCCTTAAAAAAAAGCAAATAAAAAAATGTTTAAGTGGTGTCAGTCGCTTTACCACATGACGTGGAACTTTTATTAGGTCAGGACACCTGACGTAGCTCTACATCCGAAAGTCAATAAAATGCCGCCACGTGCTTTTACTCTTTACCGCACGGCCCGACGACCTGGCCCGGACCGGAACACGGTATTGCTATGAATTAGCTGATTTGTGCAGACCAGGATATTGCTCGGTATTGTTCGGTAACGAGAAATATCATTCTGTCAAGACCAATACCTAGCAATACCGAGCAATACCCTGGTTTTCCTAGGTATTGCTCGGTATTGGTCCTTTTTTTAAGAGCAATAATTCTCATTATTGACAAGCAATACCTAGCAATACTGAGCAATACCTAGCAATACACGAACATAGCAATACAAGGTGCTGGTCCGGGTTTGGTCGTCAGGCCGCACGGTAAAGAGTAAAAGCACGTGGCGACATTTTATTGACGTCTGGATGTAGAGT
Source organism: Dendrobium catenatum (assembly GCF_001605985.2). Classification (NCBI taxonomy): domain Eukaryota; kingdom Viridiplantae; phylum Streptophyta; class Magnoliopsida; order Asparagales; family Orchidaceae; genus Dendrobium; species Dendrobium catenatum. Next base: position 90,252 of record NW_021318660.1, read on the forward strand.
TACGTCAGATGTCCTAACCTAATAAAAGTTCCATACCATGAAAGGATAACAACCGGCATTTTTTTGTTATCTTTTAATTTTTTAGTGTGTGTAACTTGATCAAGCGCAAAAAAAATATATATTTAATATTTTAAAAAAAAAAATCTGACGTGACAGCTAGTCGGCCATGTGGACCAGTCGCTAGGTTTCCCAGTGAATATACCCCATCTTTTTTTTTTTTTCGTTATTATTTTGATAATAAAAATGTGAAAGAATTTTGTTTGTAAAATTTGTCCTTAAAAATTTGCGTTAGTAGAGGATTCACTCTTTTTGGAGAGCATAATTATGAATTCCGAAATTAAAAATAAAATACTTTAAATATGAAATAATTTACAGCTGGAGCATCTCTTACACCCAGCTGTTTGGTAATACTCCGGGCAACCAATGCACACGTGGCAGCGCGGTGAGATTCGTCGCCGACAACAAACGAAGTTGAAGCCACGTGAAGGATTTTCATTGGGAGATGATCGCTTTATGGCGATATGAGAGCCAGCTCCACCAGCAGTTCAAGCGGCATGTGACGTGGCCCCCACAGTCATCTTCACACCCGTGTCGTGCATCTTTTCTGTAGCTACGACGATACGGAGTGCACGAGAAATTGTCCAAAATCAAATATATCAAAATATCTTGCGTTGAAATATTCGTTTTTTACTTGATTTGCTTTGAATGGAGGTTTGAAATAGTTTTTCTTTATATTTTTTAAAGTAGTTTTTTTAGTAAAAAATAAATAAAATTTATATACTAAAAAATTATTTTAAGAAACAACAAGAAAGACATCCTAAAAAAATCTAAAATTGTTGATGAGCTTCTAAAAAGGAGCATTGTGGCTGGACCATCTTGTCCCCACTTTTTTATACATGATGAATTCACTATTCATCTTCTTTTTGAATGTGATTATGCTTTCATTGTGTTGACGTAGTTGATCTTTCATTTGTATGACTTTTTGTATATTGTGGCTGAGACTCATTTGAATTTTTATGTTTATGGAGGAAAGGTGCTATTTGGTGAAAAAAAAATTGTCTGCTTACGGATTGATGTGCCACTTATTTTCTATGGAGGAAAATAAATGAAAGGAGGTTCTAAATTTCGGAGTGCTTCTACCTCATGTTCTTATTAAACTGACAGTTGATAGGAAAGTTCTGAACTGGAAGTTTGGGGAAGGCCTTAGAGTGCTTTGGCCTTCTTAATTATATGGGTTTTTTTTGGCTAATTCCTAGTCCCTTGCTTTGTTCAAACTATTATGTCTATATGTGTGATTTCTGGACACTATTCTCTTGCGGCTCTGTTCTTTTGTTTTGCCAGTTGGTATGGTGCTGCTGATTTTCTCAGGTTGCCTTTGTAAATCTAATGCTAATTGGAAGGTCTTCTTTTTGTCCTTGTACGATGATGACTCCTTTCTCTACTGACTTTCCTCCCTTGGAGGGTCTACAGGCAGCCAGGGATGTATTGATGTCTAATCTCTGCTTCTCATCTTTCTAATTCCTGAGTCCATGCATGTTTAATATTTTTTGATCCGATTGTATTGGTCATCTATTTGATATTGGTTTTTGTGGTATTTTGGGGAGATAGCTTTGTGTGTGTGTGTGTGTGTGTGTGTTTTTTTTTTTTTTTTGTGTTTTTTTTTTTTTTTTTTTTTCAAAATTTGAGCGGTGAGCTTGCTCACTTTTTGTAGCTGCTCATATGTCTCTTATCTCTTGCATAGCATCACACTTGTAATACTTTTGGTTTTTGATACAAGAGATTTGCCCACAATTTTCTATAAAAAAAAATTTACCAAAATGTGAAATTTTTTTAAATGTGCTTAAAAGGAAATATAAAATATTCAAAATATAAGAATATTGATAATATTGAAATTTTAAAGTGAAATGAATATAGGGTAAAAAAATTTTCTATTTAAATTTCATCATCTAGTTCATTTTTTATGTATTTAGAATTCCTATGATTTGAGCGAATTCTAAATACACTGAAAATTCATTGCAATTGCAGCCATTACGCAATGATCGTCGGCCACTACCCACCAGTCCACCACCACCTGCCAACATCAGTCTCGCCTACCACCACCATTATCGCCTACGTTGTGATGGATAAAGTACGCGGTCATGCGGGCAAGAGCGAGATGCGGTGCGGTGTGAGCGGGACGAGCGGGACGCGGGAGCTGCGTGACACATAAGAGAGCAGGGCCTGCGGGCACCCCACGCACTGATCTGTAGTCCAAAAGCAATGCAAGCTGGAGTATGCGGGTCATTTAAGGGTCATTTTTGGGTTAGCGATTGACCAATTAGCAATCCCCTGAAGCCCTTATACCCTCAATAATGGTATCCACATTGTCATATACCTATATGGCACTTGCAGATAAAAGCACTTCCCAATGGTCGTACTGGTATTCTAATACTTACATTTACAGGAGGGTATCCCCAACATAGTTTCAGAGGGCCTTCTAGCTGGTGCTTAGGAGCGGCATATAAGTTGTATAGGCAATAAGAGGAAGTAAGTTCATAGGTGGGAGGGTCCAAATACCTTTAGCTAAGCTTCTGGATAAATCAATTCGGATGCAGACACGAGCAAACCCACATCTGTCCCATTTCTGAGTTTGGGCATCAATGAAAAGCGGTTCCCCAATAGCAGCCGCAAGTCTAGCCAAGTTAGACTCATCCCAGTATTCAAGGGGAAGGTTAGGAAACCTAAACCGGAAACGAACCAAACCCAATTTTTCAAACATGTTGAAAATTAGAACTCAAACCCGACCCCGTTTATTAAACGGATCGACCCGGAACCCAATTTTTTGGGTCGGGTATGACAATGACCCTTAATTGCATTCTTTTTTCAACCAATTAAACAACCTTAGTGAAAAAGGTTTTGTAATAATAAAGAGAGAAACATTTTTATTAGAAACACAATACTTTTCTTTTATTTGTGAGTCTACACAAAGTTTTTGAGATGTGTAAGCTCTCTTCCTAGCTAATAACTCAAACTAAATTTTGCATTTGATTTAATCTCTATTAGAATTTTGAGAGTAATTAAAATTGTTCATTATCATATAAATATTAGAATATGTATCTAATATAATTTATACTATTTACCAGTACATTATATCTTCATTATAAAAAATATTTTCTTTTATTGCATTCCCCTTTTATTCTCTTGTATTATCCTTATAAAATCATATTTATATTAGAATGCTATAAATGAAGGGTCAATGAGTCATTGAGAATAGCAAGGCTATGCATCTCACATTGGTTTATTGGTTGGGAGCTTTGGCTACAAACCAAGAGATCTTAGGTTTGTGTATGTGTTGTGTGTGTGAGTTTTCCTTAATTGACCTAAATGCCATAAAAATAAAAATAAAAGAATAGCAAGGCTTATAAGCTTAGCTAAGTAGCATGTATAGGTGGATTAATGCGTCATATACAAGAAGGTACACAATCATACATGAATCATAATAGAACCTTAAGATTGAGATGTGAATACATCTTCCTTAAGAAAGCTCAAGAGTTTGGAAAAAGAAGTTAAGACTAGCCAAAAGATATTGACCTACTCTTTCGATGAGCTTGATAACATTCTCATGGGTCTAGTGTTAATCATTAAGATCATTTTCTTAGTATAGTGCCTTTTTCGTAGGACCCTCATAGGTAGATTCCTAAAGAATTGGCATTGCCAAGTCTTAGAAAACCTAAAACTCAAGGATCCTAGCTTACCTCAAGTGGTATTCACAACCTCTAAGAATTTATCCTAAACATGCCTAAGTTCATTTAGATTCTTGTTAATCTCTTACAAACTCATTTGTAATTGTTTGAAGTTAAACCCCAAATTAAAAAAAAAAGAAAAAAAAAGTAAGTAAGCCCTCTAATTATCTCAAATCAAATCAAAATGTATTGACAACTTTTGTTAAATGCTAGAAGCAGAAGACAAAAACTTTGTTGTCAAATATCATGTGTATTAGATCGATGACAAAGTGGACCACCATTTTAAAAGGTACCAATCAATATGTGACATGTGTAAAGTCTTTAGGCCAATTAGATCCTTTAATTGGTCTACATTTTTAAAAATAATTAAAATTTTAAAAATATTTTTAATAATATTTTAAATTAAGTGCACCAATCAAATAAATAATAATAAATCAAAATTACATCCAATTGATTTAAATTTTTTCTGAGATCATCATGGAATCAGATCTAGTTACTAGGGCAAATTTTTTTAAAATTGGAGTTTATTTAATTAAGTAATAAAAATAAAGTCATTAGATAACATAAAAGTTCTATACAAAATTCAAATTAAATTAAAATAAACACAAATTTTTATAGGAAAATATTCTTATTATATATTTCTAATTTTTTTAAAACGTTCCCATAATTTTTAAAAGTCATCTTAATAATAAACAAAATTCAATCATCAAGTAATATATATATATATATATATTCAAAATAATCCAATTTTTATGATATATTCTTGAGATTGTCCCCAATTTTAAAAAAATCATTTTTTTTAAATAAAAATTAACAAACACAATGTTTGATAAGGAAATAATTAAATTACCTAAAAATTAAAAAAATCATTAATACTTCAAGAAAAATAAAGAAATGCTAAATAAATTTCTTTGAACTCATAAAACTATAAGGAATAATAAACTAAATAGTTTAGAATCTCTCACCAAACTTAAAATAAAATTCCTCCTCACAAATTATAAATAAAAACCTTAAATAATACAAAATTAAATAAAAGACACTTGATACTTGATAGCCCCTGAGAGATTTTAAAGTATCACATCACCGCGTGAGTGAGGTGTACATCTTATTGTGTCTATTTATTTTTAGATGATATGATTTATCTTAAGGTGAATATTGTTTATTTGAGATTTTTTTAAAATATTAAAATAAAAATAAAATCTCGAATCCATAAAACTCAAATAAAAGCTATTAATCTTTAACAAGTTAAAATGAAATTATCCCTAAATTAAATTGAATTATTTAAAATTTAAAACATAGTATCAAATAAATAATATAGAGACACCCTCACAGCTTAGCATACACTGGATGCTGGATAGGAAAGCAGCCTTACACATTTTAGGGTACATATGTAATTTCATTCCTATATTTTCTTTTTGATGTCTTGTTATATACTATTTTCTATTATTTGTCATTATTATGAGCTAGAATATATGTGATGATAGAGTTAGAAAGTTTTTGTCTCAGCATTGTACGGATATCCAACACACAAACAGGAGAAATAAAAACACCGGGATTTTTACATGCAAACCCTGGAAAGGAAAAAAAACCACGGGGTCATGCCTAGTTGAAAGAATTCAACTAGGTCAATCAGATTACAATGATTCACTTTCGGATTGAAATCTAGTTACACACAAGTTGTGTATTCGAGCTGAATTCAGAGTCACTTGGAGATTAGACATAATTTCGGCGTTACTTGGAGATCAGGCAGAGTTTCGAGCGTCACTTGAAAGTCGGGCGGAATTTTGGCGTCACTTGGAAGTCGGGCAAAATTTTGGCGTCACTTGGGCAGAATTATGGCGTTACTTAGAAGTCGGGCATAATTCTGGCGTTACTCGGAAGTCGGGCAGAATTTTGACGTCACTTGGGAAGAATTCTGTCGTCACTCGGAAGTTGGATGGAACTTCGATGTCACTTGAACGTCGGTCGGAACCCCTGTGGTGGTCGAGGAGGAGTTTCTTCCCTCCTTCCCTTCTTCTCTTCTCTTCTCTTCTCCTTCTTCTATTCTTCTTCTTGCTTGAGTCATCTCTAAAGAGAAATGAAGGGCTATTTATAATTTTTTGAGGATGACATGACCCGTAAATAGGAGGAGGATCAAGTGCAAATGTGGAGTGGTTCAGATGGACGGCCGATATTGAAACCCTTGATCGTGGACCGTTTGTCAAACATTTGAAGGTCTTAACAATATTGGAATTCAGCGATCTTAGGCTCGTTGGATTTGTCTCATCGAGCTGCTTAGTTAGATTATAAGCATGTCATGTTTGGAAACCATTTGGTAATCCAAATTGTGGTTTGAACCTTCCAACAACGCTTCAAATCTTCGATTCAGACTCATTTGAGCTCAGATTGGGTTGAATTTGGTGTTGTTGGGTTTATATTTTTGATACGCTCAGTTTGAATATAAGTTTGCTGAAATTAGAGTTAAGATGATCCCAGATTTAATTTTTGAAGCTTCCACTTTGATTTTGCCTCAAGATTCGTGCCCGATCAATATATAAAATCGACCGGCAGTTTCCAAACCGCCAGCGGCAAATCGTCGCCCGGTGGCCAAACAATGCGTGGCATCGAGCGGGCCGCGGGCGGGCCAGGCAGGCTGCGGGCAGACCACAGCTCTAACCGGGCGTGCCGCGAGCACGGTATTGCCACCACCGGTGGCGGTGATGGTGGACGGCCAGTCGGTTTAGCTACCTACGTAAATTTGGATCTAATTTTTGGCCCGGACAAGTCAAATCAAACATTTTTTGGTGTCCCCGGGACTATTTTTTGATATTTCAGACTCAATTTTGACACTTTTAAAGCCATTTAAAGCTCTTACATGCAAGATCGGATTTCAAATCACATGAAAAATTCTCTAAAATTTGTGATGCATTATTTCAAACTCCTGGATCTTCGACGTCCAAAAATAATAGAGCAACTGATATATCATCATAGCCATTTATTTTCTTCTTTTATAGTCTTCTTCTTATATTGGTGACATTCCACTATATAAGATAGATGACATTCTCCTATCAAGCTTTAATGTCCTTCTCTTTTATAGAAGGATATTTTTTCATCCTTGTTCTTCACTTGCATTTTTCTTCTTATATTGGGGGCATTCCAGTACTGTCGGAAATAGATGGCATACCCCTTGTATTCAACATTTTTGATGGCTTTGATGAGGTTAATGAAGGTGACACTGAGAAAGAAGTGAGAGGAAGTCTTGATATCTCCACCTCCTTATACCATTATTTTCTTCTTCAATTTGATTTTGGTAAATCCTAACACCAAACTTATCTTTATGTTTATGGTTGCTTATAGGTGGATAAATATTAATTATTTATGTAAACAACTGTATTTTTTATGAGCCTTTGAGATGAAATCATGCATAAATTAATTTTTTTAATGTTTTGTGCGATTTTAGCTAAATTATTAAATTGAAAGATTTGAGGCATTTGACTTTATATTGTCTTTTGTTCCATTCACTTAATCATATAGGTTTAAGGTTAACTTATAAATCATAACTTTAAATTTGTAAGTTAGAACAAGCTCAACATATATATAGTGACAACTATAAATATATATTTAAATTAATTATATAACTGTGATTAATGGTAGTTTATGTTAGGGGATTCCTTTTTTATTTTTAATTTAGGAGAAGCTTTCTTATATTGAGTAAATTGTTTATATATATGTGTGTGTAATATATAAAGAATTGTATAAGGCTTAAATATTAGAAGGTTTTAAAATATATGAAGCAATGATTAATGTTAATTGATTTATAGAGTGTTAATCAACTAGTTAATGTTTGAGGTTATTTAGGAAGAATAAATCGAATAAAACTTTAGAATAATTGATTTAACAAAAATATTTAAATGGATTATTTTGGTGTTTAATGTTTGTTGCATAATATATTAATTGCATGCATAACTAATCAAGATTAATGTTTTGAAATTAAAATATATGGAGCACCACATGTTAAAGTAAGAAATATTTGCATCAAGATTGAAATGTTCAATTGCTTGAGATATCTATTCGATGCGTGACTATTTACCAAGTAAGAGATAACTGTTTTTCCTTGTTACAAGCATATTCCTTGCTATTTGTAGGTATGTTTTAGGGATATCAATAATCTATAGTATAATGTTCTTTTCTTTTTATTCACAACAGTTTAAAGTGACCATTTTGACACAATGTGATAATTAACTTTGCCATTTTAATTGTTGCACACATTTCTAATTAGCTTACGTACACACATGATTTTGATTGTGCTCACACAAATCATGAATTATGCCATGTAATTGTGTTTACTCACCCTTGTTAAGAATTATTGCCATATTATAAGAAGTTGTATAATATATGCTTGTGTGTATAAGGAGTGTAATGTCAATTTGAAACCCTTTTGGACATTGGCAAAGTTGGATTGACAAGCCCATAAAGTGACAACTATATAGGAAATCATTAAATTTCTTTTGGATTGATGTTTACCCTTCTAGCAGGGTATTATAGTAAATCAACTATAAATAAATATACATTGATATGCAGAGAAAAATAGTAAATAACTAATGAGCCATTCGTGAATGTATAAATAATAAATGCTTGTAAGTGAATACTTTTACATATGAATATAATGATTATTAATTGGCATGAATAATTATTTATGGACCATGCTATATAAGAAACACTATTAAATGATTTATATATCATAAAAAAATCTCATCTTTTTATACATTATTTGAAAATATTGTAGTACACTTTATTTATTTTCCAGTCATGTACCTTTGTTTGCTCATACCTTATCATTTATGTTTTATTCAGTGATATTCCATCTATCGAGTTTGTTTCCTGCAGATTACCTTCATGATTTCAAGGTTCATGCTTCAGATTCATCTTTAAAAGGTATGTAAGATTAGAATGATTTAATTTATTAAATAGTAAGTTAGATTTCATTTTTATTTTGGTGAATAGTTAATATGTGTTTGAGTTAATATGCTCTAATGATTTTACAAGTGAACCTAAATTATTGAAAACATATATTTTATTGATATGAAGTGTTATTTTTTTCTAACTTGCACTCCCGGTTTGATTTTTGTGATTTCCTTCTAGGCCCAATGACAAAGTGTAACATCTATGATTCCTAGCTTGTAATATTGAGAGAATTATAATATATTACTATGTTTATGATGTTCTTCAAATATTGTATGACCGATGAAATGTGAGAAATTTGTACTCTGATTTTATGTTATTAAGAAAGTTAATTTTCATTTTGTTAAAAAAGCAATACAAATCTAGCACTAGGCTTTATTAGGGATTCTAAGAATTCATAAATACTTGGACAATCTTGAGAGATTAGAGTTTACATGGATTCATAAGATATTATTATTATTATTATTATTATAATATCTTTTATGTATTTAAAATTCGTTATTATTATAAGTTTATTAGAAAGGATTTGAAAATATTTTCACATAAACATGGGAAAAATAAAATGGTGACATAACTAAGACTTCGTTTGGGATGACTTTCTTACTGCTTCTTAAATAGCTTTCTAGTTCAAAACTTAAAATTTGTGTACTCAAAAACTGCTTTAAGAAACATTAAACAAGCAATCCCAAGTAAAACATGAATGTTAACAAAATAAAAGTTTTAGGTAATTTATTTTGTTTTAAATTTTATTTTTGGACAATATCGAAAAAAACGATTTTGTTGAGTTTTTAAAATTTTAAATTTATCTTATATCTTGAGATGAGTGAAGTGCACATGACACCAATTTTTAAATGATCTCTTAACTTTTATACCCATTATGATTAATTTTTTTTCATGGGAACTTTATATAAATTCTCCCATAATATTATCTATTTAAATCATACTTTTTATTCAATATTAAAATAAAACTTAATGTAATTTTTTATTATGAATATTTTCATAAATTTATTCTACCACATAGTTTTCTGCAACTTTTTTTTTTTTTTTTTGGGAAAATTTGGGGCCAAAGCCCATATATTAAATAAGCAAAATTACAAATAAAAGAAACATTTAGTTACAAGTAAGTATAGAAAAACTATACCACCCAAAACCTTAAAAAAACCAGTAAAGAAAAAACATAAAGATTTGGAACAGTGGACTCAGAAATAGAGGTCTACAACGGAGGCGTCTAAGTCCGGCACATAGAAAAAGCCAGAATCCAGCCAACGAGACACCGGTTGCCTGGGGTGAAGACGACAGACCATCACAGCGTCCCAATAATTACTCGAAAACCTGGTTGCCAAAGGCCATCCAAGGAAGCTGGATCGATGTAGACCATGGCTCATCATCGTCCCATAAATCCAAATCTTGTAGATTGAGCTAGAAATGTGGCCCAAAATAAGATCTCAAGAAGAAGGAAATAAAAACCTCCAGCCGCCAAAATTCTCAGTTCACAGAAGCAGCATCAGCCACCAAAAAAGCATAAACTGTAATATAACCAAAAGAACAAACAACAAGCAGAAGATCTGCCAGAGAATCAACAAGAAACCTACAGAGTCCTTCCAGGGAACCACCCGCATCTAACCAATCAGCCAAAAATTTCAGCAAATCTATCTTTAAGAACATCATGACAATTCCACCTCTTAACTTTAGCACGAATAACATGGATAATAACAGCATTAAGCTCATTAGGACTTCTCGAAACATTAGCAAACCTCTGGTTATTCCTCTCCCTCCAGATAAAATAGATAATAGCAGCAACAGTAATAAAACCAAACTGTTTTTCTTTCTTACCAAAATCCCGACAGTTATCCAGGGCATCATAAACTTGCATTAAGTTAGGCCTTAAATAAATTTTTTTCATCACAGGTAATAAACTAGATAGAGTATTAAAGGAGAAGTCGCATTGGAAGAAGATATGAGAATGATTTTCCAAACTTTCCCCACAAAGAGAGCATCCAGAAAGCACGGGAATGCCCCTAAATGAGAGAATATCAGCAGTTTTGAGATTGCCTAACATAGCCATCCAAGCATAACAAGCAAACCGTAAAGCACAACCTTTATGCCAGATAAACTTATGCCAAGCCATACCATCCAAATCAACATAAAAATTAGCCGTGAGTTTCCAAACATCAGGTTTTGGGGAGCCCTCCCAAGATAACACTGGTTGCTCCCCCAAAATTACAGTATTTGAAATATCAGAAGCAATCTCCCTGGGTAAAAAATCCGGCAGCACCCATTGATCCTCCCTAATAAAATCATGTAAAAACTTACGATTCAGCCTATTGGAATAAAACCGCTCCGCAATCGGTTTAGCATTGCACCACGGGTCCCAAAGGAAGGACATATTACAGTTATTGTGAACCAAGAGTGAGACAGAGGGAAGAATGGAAACAGCCACCTGACAAAATAATTTTCAGAATTTGGAGGCAAACAAAGGAGGAGATTTTCAAGGGGAGTCATATTTCTCTCTGAACCATGCCCCAATTAAAGTGTTATGGTTAAACATCATGAAAATGAAGGAACAAGCCATGTTATGATAAAGAGAGTCAAAGGATGGAAGACCCAATCCCCCTTTGCATTTTGGAACAACCACCGACTTCCACGAAATAAGATGGAGTTTTCTTTTCTTTGATGTTGCAAAAAAAATAAGAATTTAGAACATATTCTTGAGATAGCTTTACGACAAGCTTTGAGTATGATTGCACCACGAATCCAGTAGGCTATGGTGTTGGCAATAGTGAACTTTAAAAATTGTAATCGACCTGCAAAAGAGAGAAACTTAACTTTCCAACCCTCATGTAGAGAAGAAATCTTACTCAATAGGGGTTGGAAGTGAGCAAAATGAAGTCTAGATGTGGAGATTGGAAGGCCCAAATAGTATATGTAATCCTCAATTCGAGAAATGCCAAGCCTGGAAGAAATGCCATTGTCAAAAGTAAGGCCTTTAGGAAACATCAAAGAACTTTTGTTAGGATTAATTTTAAGGCCAGAAGCATCAGCAAAACGATCCAGAATGCTTTTGAGATAAGAAGCATTATCATTAGTGGCAACCCCAAAAATCAGAAGATCATCCGCATACATAAGATGATTAATATTGAGATTATGCTTATGAAGCCCAATAAAAGAGTTGTGACCTTGATCATCCAAGCAAGAGGATAAAGCGTCCATGACAATGCAAAAAAGAAGGGGGGATAGTGGACAACCCTGCCTTAGCCCAGAGGAGGAATTGAAAAAACCTTCCAAAGACCCATTCAGACAAATAGAAAAGTGCACATCAGAGATACAACCCCTAATCCAAGTGATGAAAAGCTCAGGGAAACCTTTTTGCCTTAATTTGTTAAGAAGAAAATTGCTGGAAACCGAGTCAAAGGATTTTTTTATGTCAAGCTTTGCACAAAAATACTTCTGATTCCCTTTGAAATCTCTCAACACTTCAGAGGCAAGAATAATGTTGTCGGTCGAACATCTCTTTGAAATAAACCCCGATTGACTTTCCTGAATAATGAAGGGAAGAATAGGTTTCTGCAACTTTTTGGCTAAATCCTTCTCAATTTAGTTGTTACGCGATTTTGCCTTCTTGTAAATTTTTTTATACAAATAAAAGTAGGCTACTTCCTCAATTTCCTCAAAAAAACATTAAAAAAAAAAAACGGACAGCTGTGGTCGCCGCACCCCAAATATCAAAGAAATGTCGTATAAGCGAAGCCAGGTGTGCTGATAGGGAGGAAAAAAATGGCGTGGTTTGGTTGAAGGCTATAGGAGCGGCTACATTTCCATGCTCTACTGAGATTCGCAATGGGTCGTCCGCTTGTCGTCAGAGTGGAATAAAAAGGTTGGGGAAAGGAACCTTTTCGATCCATCTAAAGTGAGCATCGCGTCCAAGGCAAGCAAGGATTGCCCCGCAAACCCTAGGAAGTCATTGAGTGATTGTCCTCCTTGCCCAAACAACTCCACCTGTACGCGATTTCCAAAGAATGCTGTTCCGATCTAATAGGTTTCTAGCTCAAATGGCGCGGAAATCGTTCTTCACTCACCTATGGAGCGGTTCGTCCCGGTAGCCGAGAAGGCCATTGTAGTTCAGCGTGGCGGAGTAGTGATCGGCGCTTGGCGATGGCTTACAGGGCGGTCCCAAGACAGAAGAGATTAGTGACGACGGCGAAAGCGGGGAACTCACCGTCATCATCGACCACATCCTCGTCGAGGCTAGTGCCAGAGGTTGCATCGGTGGATGGGCAGAGCTCACCGGCGTCATCTTCAGCCAAGAGCAAGCCGCATTCCTACTTGGAGAGTCCCGCGCTGGATACAGAGGTGGCGAAAGAGAATGTGACAGTCACCGTCCGCTTCCGTCCGCTCAGGTTTTATTTTGTTCATGGCTGGTTTCTGTATTGTTTATGCCGAAATGCAAATGTGCATTTTCTGAAGTGACGGTCTATCTGTTCGGGAAGTAGCCCACGAGAGATTCGCCAGGGGGAAGAGATTGCTTGGTATGCGGACGGGGATACTGTTGTTAGAAGCGAGAATAATCCATCAGTGGCATACGCATACGGTAAGTGGTGTGTCTAGCAATAACATTAAGGTGTATTATAGCTTATATTCTTATGGATCTGCAATTCCTTCAGTACCTTGTTCCTTCTGGAGAAAGTTGGTGGTTGGCTTAGTTGATATGTTATATTCACTTCCAGGAAATTTATATAATGCTTAGTTACCTTAATCTATGGAAAACAGACTATGTATGAACTATATCTAGTTATCTACTTAAAGTTTTTTTCCCTTACATTGTGGGCATGCGGACACTGGCATCACATAGCTTGTTAGATCATGTGTTTTATGCGAGCCTTGCATGTTGACTGTAATGGTTTATGCCATTCCATTTTAGTGGTTGATGTGGGACATTGTTTTTATCAGCTAAGATGAACAAATTTACTGCTACAACCCATATGTTTCGCCTGGTATGCACCAGAAGCATAGGTTGCAGCCTTGCATTAGAAAACGTTTGTACATATTTAATGTTAGTTTTATTTTAAGCCTGGTAAAATTATCCCAACGGTAGTTCTTTAGAACGGAAATAGTTTGCAGTTGCTGTTTTGGGGTTGTTGTTTTTAAATACTATCTCAATAGAAAAAAATTCATTCGTGGTTTACTTGGAAATAACCAATATGTTGCATCAGAATTTGTTAAGTTAATAAAATTATTAATTTCTTTTGCGCAATGCACAATCAAGAAAGTGATGAAATATCAACTGTTGATTAAACTATTCATTCCTTTTTGTAGTAGATATTTTTGCAATTAATTGAATTCCGCATTTGCTCCAAGATTCGTTAATTCAACCTTTTGCTAGCAAGCTGGAAAGGAAAAATAAATCAACTATAGCCTGAGCTAGAGGTTTCCTTTCAAATAGACTTTCTTGTACTTCAGAGAGAGCTTTACTAATGGGTTCAAGATTCCAAACCTTAAGCTGGTACTAGCTGGGCATTCTCTCATGACCAAGATTATTTCAGGCAATTAGTGCCCCCAGTAAAGTGCAAAAGCAAACAGAAAAAGGAAAACATTCAGACCTATTTAGTTGTAATTTGTAGTTTTGTACAAGCTATTGTGACTTTTCCTAAGTTTATCGGGTCATTGTTACAAATTGATAATTCCTTTGTAAATTGCAAACTACACTTGATTGTAGACATTTTCGTATTTCAGGGCTAAGTATTGACTTGGAGTATGCGATTCTATGTTAAGTTAAATAGTATGAACAATATTAACCATATATTTGAGCCAAGAGAATTCAAACAATTGCTATGGCTATGAAAATTAGTCTAGTTTATTCATGTAGAAATTGAATGAAGTGAAGACATATGTGTGACCCAATTCACAAAATATAGACTAAACTTTGGCATTTCCTTTTAAAAATACAACAAGATTTCATTTGAAATTGAGATACAGCTCTGAATTTAATTTTGAACATGTTATAAATATTATTGTAGGCTCATTTAAAGAGAAAAATTGCTAATGGAGAGGAATTATAGTTGAAAATGTTGAAATCCTTACTATCTCATGGTTTTGTAACCATCTTAATTGTTCCATTTTTGAACTTATCATCCAATCATAATCAAAGATTTCTTTGTCATCATTAATCTTATCCAAACTATTTGGAGTTAGATTTTATGAATTCTCATTCTCATTTGTTCTAGTTGCCTATTGAAGGAGGTTGTAAACATATTATGGCAAATTGAATTGCGTTTTTCTACTTTACTTTTATTTGAAAATAGCTTTAAGTGGTTTGAGCATGTGTGACAAAGCATGGATGGAAAATAAAAAAAATAAATCAATGTTTATGATTAAAACAAGGTTTTTAGGGCTTCTGTAGGTTTAGATTTGGAGGAAAAATTCCCTCCAAATATTTTAGTTAACTTAATAGTTTTTAATAGGGATATTTTGGACATGAGATTTAGCAAAATTTTATGTCATGACCTGGCCCGTATACTCGAACTAACGAGGCGGGAACTAACAGTCGGATTGTTATAACAGTTTTTTTAATTTCAAACGCAGTTTATCATCTACATTCCAAATAAATTGAAAAGCCACTAACATAATTTTTCATCAAAATATTAATACAATTTTTGCATCTTCTTCATTTGCATAAATTATATTTTACCTGCTTTCATTTGAGCACCGTCTTCTGTAGGCATATTCCTCTATTCAATCATTTTTACTTCTCTAATGATTTACCTGAAAAATTTTATTATAACAGTTTGAGTTTACAAAGTAAACTCAGTGGGTAATCCTCATTTCATATACACCAGATAATTATATATAAAACATGTATGTTCCTTTGCCTTTCGTATACAGTTAACATATGCATCTTCTTTCATATGTTATAAATTTTAGAACATATCTTTCACATAAATTACTTATTCCGTTTCATCTGTCCATTTTCATTTAACATTTATTTCATTTCCATTTTCATTAATACAGCATCATCTAAATGTACCAATAAAGGTATAACTATTTCCATTTAATGTGCACGAGTACGTTGTTTCCCCAGCCAGTACCATACGGGGGTGAATTTTTGTAATTTGCATGCATGCACATTTTCCATCTTTTAATTCTTCCATTTTGGTTAAATCATCATTCAATATTTTTTTCCTTTACATTTTTTATAGTAATCTGTCTAGTCATTTTATTCATAAGCGAATAATTTACATTTCCATTTGTATTCATATAGTCTTCATTATATAATAATCATTTCATCAACATAATATTCATTCCATCAATATAATACTATAATATACAATAGTTTTAATAAAAAAAATAAAGTTAAATAACGTAAATGGAATTGGGAATTGATATAACACAATTGAAATTACCCACTTTATTTGCTTATATACTTCAATATCTTTCAAATAGTTGATTCCTGAGATAGCCTTCCTTAATACAACCTAAAGTTTTACACCCAATTATATAGTAATGATGACAAAAGATGTATGCATAAGTTGTCAAGCAAAGAGATAGAAGAGGCATTGTTTAAAATTGCACAATATGAGTCTCATCTTGAGACCTGCCTGAACATAATTCCGGTGAAAACTGCCTCAACCTTTTTTATGAGCTGTGTGCCTTAGTTTGGTTGAGGCACGCCTCGCATTGCTACAGTGAGGTGTCTGCCTCATCCTATTTGTATATATTTTTTTTAATTAAAACTTACCCAAATTATAAACTAAATCTCCGAACAAATCACAACTTCTTGCAACCCCAAGCTCAACAACTTCCTCTTGACTGCCTCAACCTCCAGCCCGCTTCCTTCGCCTTAGCCACCACTGTTGTAGCAGCCGACAGGGATCACTTGGACGTAGCTCTCCACCACCACCACCACTAAAAATATTGGAGTATTACTCTTATCTTTATATTGATGACAAATATTTATGAAAGAGAAAGATGACTGAAATAAATGAAGAATAAACATATTGAGAGGAATTTGACTCCGTAGGATGAGGCATGAGAGAAACCAATCTGTTTCAACGACAACTCAAATAAATACTCCTTTAGTAATGATAGTGTAGATGATTTCTGAGTTGTTGTCAACTATTTTAAAAAAATTTTGTGATTAAATGTGGATGGTAGAGAACTAGGAAAGAAGGAATTTGGCTCTTATAGGATAGAACATAGAAAAAAATTCATGTAGCTGACCCCACATAGTGGGATAAAGACTTATTGTATTACATATGTACATTTATATGTATATATATTTATTCCCTCTCCCCCCACCCCCCCACACACATGCGCGCGCGCGCACACACACATATATATATCCATTTTAATATGATTTTTTTTAAAATGAAATGAAATCCGATTTGTGTGCGGACGAGCCTGATTAATCTATCTTGGTAATCCATATGTATTAACCTAGTCCATTACATGATATGAAGCCCTGATGAAAAATGTTATGCAAAACATCGCACGTTTTAAACCTTTGTGTTCATAAATTCACATAAAATTTTCAATAAATGATTATTAATCTTATCATATGTATCTCCAAATGTGGTGATGAACACAATGCAATTCACAAATTCATATTTTGAGATCAATGTTGAATCAGGCTGGTTATTAATGACTTGAATTGTTGTCTCACAAGATGCACACTAAAAATGAGGTCAATAAACTTGAATGACTAAAATTGAGATAGGTTTTAGATATTTAAAATTTTTTATTACTTTTTCATCCACATAAATTTGATTTTTAATGTTGTGTGCAAATGAAGTCAAATTGCAAGTATGTAGATCTATGACATTTGTGACTCTAAAGACCCCATGAGATTAACATGCTTGAATTACCTGCCTTGAGGTTGTGAAGTTTTTCTTGCGCATCCAAGAGCTTCCAATTCTTTGATGATCTTGGTTAATTGAATAAATTAACTTTGAAATCACTTAAGGGCTGTTTGTTTGCTGAAAATGGATTGTGTAGTTAAAGGAATGCACCGTAAAGCAAAATTGTGCTGAAATTACTTTTAAGTTATTTGTTTGAGTACAAGAAAAATGCAGGAGTGTTTTTTTTTTTTAATTTAAAGTAAAATAACAGTAGATTTGGAAGACATTGTTGATTGGAGGTGGCCGTCGATGATGGCGACTGCCTCGGGCGGTGATAGTCGATGGTGGTGGCCTAGTGGGTGTGGTTGGTATTGCTTAACACAAGGTGTATTTGGAATTTTTCTGGATCTAACGAGTTATAAATACTTTGAAAATGAACTAAAGGATGTATTTTAAATATATTGAAAATTTATATTGCATTTGTTTTTCTTACAACCAAGCAGTTGGATTTTCAAAACGCATACATTCAAAATGCATTACACAAGGAAAACTTGCAACCAAGTATACCCTAAGTGTAAAGCATTAGATTTATAACTCATGGGATTGTTATCATCAAACTCAAGTTCATGTAAACTGAGGTTCATGAGTTCAACACATAATGTCAATATTTTCTATAAAAAAGTGCTACAAAATGAAACATAATATCATATGTAATACCACAAAAGCTTCAGACCAACAAAAACTATTAATTAATTTCAATATTTTATCAATTATATTTTACTTTTACCAGGTTTTCTTAATTTTCACCTACACAGTCATATTTGCATTAATTATTAGGTATGTCGGGTGTGTTGTGATTCTGTTTGATTCTTATTTTTGTAAAAAGGAAATGTTAGATTATTTTCAATATGTCAGACATATGTTGGGGTGTGGTGGAGGTATGTCTATAATTGACATGGACACATAAGGCTTTTTGATGTGTCCGGGCTTCATAGTCCATACATCTTAGAAATGCCTCACAGTGGTTCATGACAAAAAAATAAAAACAAATATTCAATTATAAACGATTCAAACTGAGAATTTAGATGGTTGATTGCGGTTTGCAGATAATATATATGTTTTAAAAAGTGTATGTAATAAACCCAAGGTTCAGGGTTCAACTGACCAGATGGTCTTAAAAAATGTACGTAATAAAGCCAAGGTTCAGGGTTAACAGGCCAGATGGTCTGTTATGATTTTGGATGCTTTTTCCTTGGAGATGTAGCAATTTTTTTTATTCCTCTCACTGATCATAGGCATATCGTACTTGTTTTTGTGTATTTTTTGAAAATCTCAGTGCAAACAACAAAAAGTTGTTTTCTAATACTTTTTTCCATAAAATAAGATTTGTACACTTATTTGTACTCGAGACTCGTCTTATCAAAAGCTTGCCTGAATCACTTAGCTGCAAATATCTGTACTAGTTTACGTTTTGGTGCTTGCTTGTTCTCGTATTAATCACTTAGTTGCAAATTTCCATACTAGTTTACGTTTTGGTGCTTGATTGATGCATGTCTTCTTCTTGCCTACATAATGGAGTTGATTTGCATCCCAAGTGTTGTAGCCAAACTCGTACAAAGTTTCATTTGTAAAGAATTCAAGTTTCAGAAAGTTGAACCCGAAAATTCCTCTGTTCTTCCTAACATTTGCTTAAATGTGCTCATTATTGATCATTTATCCATACACGAAGCTTGTCTTGCTTGAATAAATTTTTATTTATTCATCATGTATCTTTATTATGAAATAGATTTTCGTAAAGGTCAGGATCTTCATTCACGCCTTACTCTTCATGACATGCACCATTCATAATAAATTGGAAATTTATGCTTCCTTTTTAAATTACGTTTTGTATGCGGTATGATGTTTGTAATTTTTGTACATTATAATGCGATTGAATGAACGTTATTCTTGTTTGCATTTGTAACTTGTTGTCATGGAAGACAAGCTATGCTTTGTTTTCATAGGAAATATATTTCCATTCACGTTTGTTTTTGGCAATGTATACAGATAGAGTTTTTGGACCTACAACTACGACTAGGCTTGTGTATGATGTTGCTGCTCAACATATTGTTAGTGGGGCTATGGAGGGCGTAAATGGTAATATGTTTTAAATGTTTTATTATTATTTGAATTCTTTGTGAGCTTGTGAAAATGGAATAATAGCATGATACTTATGTGATTCTGTATACATGCATACATATGGGGAGCTATGTCTGGATGTGATGTTATTTCATTGTCAGATTCTTGTAGCCGTTTTGTGCAGTAAGTGTTATGTGAATTATCAAAAATGTTGCCAGGAGATACCATGCGTTATTGTGATTTAAAATGCCATCTATAAACTTTCTGTACTTATTATACTATTATAGATTTTCAATAGTGCACCTGAAATTTATTTTATGAGTTCAACATATTCTTGTGCTTTAGGTAAATTATATCATTTATACAATCTATGCTGTTTTTTTTTCTGTGCTCTTAGAAGAAAAACAATGAATATCTAGATGTCATGCAAATTCTTTTTTTACTTGCATAACCGCTTTTACAATTGGAGTCATAGTGCTTACAATACTTTGGATAGTAGTAAGCAAAAAAAAAATGTTTGAAGTTCCGTTTTAAATTTGATTTTGTGGACTTATCCTTATAAACCATTTGCATTGAATAGGCTCATAAATCATTATAATTTTCTTCTACATGAGGATATGGTTTATCAAATCATTTTCTTTATGACGTAATAATTTCAGAATTATGTTTTTGATGTTGTTTTCTACAATTGTTCTAAATCCTTCTTTATGTAAAATAGAATTATTTTGACTTTTTGGCGGATCTTTCTTAAGGTAAGGGTGATACATTTGATAATTGTCTTAGATTAGGATACTTTTCTTTTCTCTTGTTTGCAAGATGCATGACAAACCAGAAGAAAAAAGAACATTTTTATATTGTAGCTCAGAATTTATGTTTTTGTGTGCTTTTCTACATTTGTTATAAACCCGTTTCATGTAAAAATAGCATTATTATTTTTTACTTTTATGTCAAATCTTTCTTATGGTAATGATGATACCGTTACAGCACAGGCCAAGGGAGGTTAGATTGGCAATGGAGGTGGCGGAACCTGAAACCAAATCCAAGGAGATTTCAACCCATCTTGTAGGGCCAAACAAAACAATAATTCATTATATTATGATGGTAATTAAGGAGATAATTAAGGGAAAGATCTCTTATTTAAATTCAAATTGGAGAGAGAAATTAATAAGGAAAGCATACTGATTTGGAGGTTGATTAATTAGGAGATGCCTCCTAATTAAAGAGGGTTGTAATGGGGGCTGATTTGAAAGAAATTAATTAGGAGATACTTTCTAATTGAAGAGGACATATTTGGGGGCTGATTTGAGAGGGGAGTTGGGAGAGGGTTGTTTTGAAAGTTGTTTGAGAGAGTCGATCTACCGCTCGAATTGTAGACCGCTTGTATCTTTCTTTTTTATTGAAGTTATAATTAAAAATCCGACATCTATATTCATATTTCTGCAATTTTTTCCATTATGTGTTTGCTGTTTTTTCTCCAAGTCATATCAAATTACTATCAGAGCGAGATTTTTGGAGAGATGACAACAAAGAAAATGGATATATTGAAATGCAAAATAGAGCAATTCAAAGTCGGCATGGAGGAGAAGTTTTTAACTATAGAGAATCAAATGGAGAGACGATTTAGAGGGATAGAAGAGATGTTAAGGAAAACCATGAAGATGTAATCCAAAACTCTACCAGAGGTTCCAACTACTAACCCTAACCAAGATTTGATCGATATTTTCTTGCCAAATCTAAGGGAAAAGAGATTGGACGGAAGGGGTTTGATGAAGAGAGTTTTTTTTTTAATTATTATTTTCAAGAGCCTCCTCCTAGGGCTCCAATAAAGGGTGGATCATGGTTTCTAGAAGAGGAGACAACAAGGAGGGAATTGTGTGGTGGAGTGGCCTACCATTATGGGAGGCATTTCGAGCAAGGGGAGTGAGTGATTGTTGATGGAGGGGGTTGAGCTGAATCATGGGATCGTGTCATGCAAGAGCGGATCGAAGAAAGGTGGGAGTCCCGCCCTCGATATAGGGGGAAACATGGAAGGATCACGACAATCGCTATACTGGAGGAGGAATAAGCTATTGGGGGTGGTAGCGATCCTAGGGTGAGGAAGTTGAGGATACCAATATTTGAAGGGGAGGATGATGGGTGCGTATATCGGGTGGAGATGTATTTCATGGTGAATGGGTTGAATGAGGAGGAGAAGTTTACGGCTGCAGGGCTATGTCTGGAGAGGAAAGATTTAGCTTGGTTCCAGTGGCTGATAGCATGACCAATAACTAAGTAGCTAAAGAAAGCCATGAGCAGCTTCCCATCCTTCCACGTTGAGGACAAGGTGTGCCTTTTTTGTGGGGGGGGGGAGTATTGTTACAGCTGTAAGCTAAGGGAGGCTAGATCGGCAGTGGAGTGGGTGGAACCTGAAACCAATTTCAAGGAGATTTCAGCCCCTCTTGTGTGGCCAAGCAAAATAGTAATTCATTATATTAGGAGGGTAATTAAGAAGGGAATTAATTAAGGATTGAAATATCTCCTATTTGAATTCAAATAGGAGAGGGAAATTAATAAGGAAAGAATGCTTATTTGAAGGGGATTAATTAATGAGGACATATTTGGGGTTTGATTTAGAGGAGATTAATTAGGAGATATTTCCTAATTAAAGAGGACAGATTTGGGGGTTGATTTTGTAGAAAATTAATTATGAGATATTTTTTAATTGAGAGGGCAGATTTTGGGGCTGATTTGAGAGAGGAATTGGGGGAAAGCTGTTTTGAAATTTGTTGTTTATCGATTTACCTCTTAAATTGTAGATCACTTGTATCTTTCTTTTTTATTAAAGTTATAATAAAAAATTTGCCATCTATATTCATATTTATGTAGTTTTTTTTCATTGCGTGTTTGCTGTTTTTTCTCCAAGGCATATCAAATTGGTATCAGAGTGAGATTATTGGAGAGTTGGCAGCAAAGAAAATGGATGTATTGAAAGACAAAATAGAGCAATTCAAATTCGACATGGAGGAGAAGTTTTTAACTATGAAGAATCAGATTGAGAGTTTATATGGAGGGATAGAAAAGGTGTAAAGGAAACTCATGAAGATGCAATCCAAAACGCCATTGGGGGTTCCAATTACTAATCCTAACCAAGATTTGACTGGGATTTTTTTGGCCGAATCTATAAGGGAAAGGAGATCAGATGGAAGAGGTTTGATAAAGAGAGCTTCGTCCATCAAGAGCCTCCTCCTAGAGCTCCAATAAAGGCTGGATCAGGGTTTCCAGAAGAAAACACAATAAGGAGGGACTTTTGTGGTGGAGGTGGAGTGGCCGATCATTATGGGAGGCATTTCGGGTTAAGGGAGTGGGCGACTCGAGATGTAGGGGGTCGAGCTGAATCATGGGATCGTGACATGCAAGAAAGGATGAAAGAAAGGTGGGCGTCCCGCCCTCAATGCACGGGGGAAACATGGAGAGATCATCACAATCACTACACTGGAGGATCAAGATGGGTGGTAGCGATACTAGGGTGAGGAAGTTGAGGATGCTAATATTTGAAGGAGATGATGCCTATGGGCGGGTATACCGGGCGGAGATGTATTTCATGGTGAATGGGTTGAATGAGGAGGAGAAGTTTACGACTATAGAGCTATATTTAGAGAGGAAAGCTTTAACTTGGTTCCAGTGGATGATACCATGACCCATAACTGAGCAGCTGAAGAAAGCCATGAACAATGTCCCATCCTTCCACCTTGAGGACAACTTGCGTCTTTACGGGGAAGTATTGTTACGGCTATAGGCCAAGGGAAGGCTAGACCGACAGTGTAGGGGGAGGAACCTGAAACCAAATCCAGGGTGATTTCTGCCTCACTTGTGGGGCCCAACAAATCAATAATTCATTATGTTAGGAGGGTAATTAAGGAGGAAATTAATGAGATAATTAAGGAGGGAAATATCTATTTGAATTCAAATAGGAGGAAAATTAATTAGGAAAGCAGGCTGATTTGGGGGCTGATTTAGAGGAGATTAATTAGGAGATGTTTCATAATTAAAGAGGGCAGATTTTGGGGCTGGTTTGAGGGCTGATTTGGAGGAAATTAATTAGGAGATATTTCCTAATTGAAGAGGACATATTTAGAGGCTGATTTGAGAGGAGAATTGGGAGACGGCTGTTTTGAAAGTTGTTGTTTATTATTTGCTATAACTAGTAGGGTTTATGTTATGTTTTATATGGAGAATTTTATGTGAGAGTTATTGTAGTTTTTTTTTTTCGTGAGGGCTTCCTAGTGGCGTCTAGGTTGTTTGGGAGAGTTGATCCACCTCTAGAATTGTAGATCGCTTTTATTTTTTTTATTGAAGAAAAGCTGCTATCAATAGTCATATTTATGCATTTTTTTTCCATTGTGTGTTTGCTGTATTTTCTCCAAGGCATATCCGATACATGTGAGAATTGTTGGTAGTCCGAACCCTGGGTGTTGGACATTCTGATCCGGGAATTGTGTTTCATGGTTCCTGCATGATGTAGTGATTCACTTTCATATGCTCATAAGTGCTTCTAGGAAAACCATGTCAGTAGTAAATATTTTGTTTAGGCGAAATTGTCAAATAACCGGTGTCTAATTACCTGTTTGCAGAAGAGAAATTATAGAATCCTGTTGATAAATTAGGGTATAAGGTTCTTATTACAATAAAAAAGAATTCAAACAATCTCTCTCCCTTATGGTATTAGAGCCGTAGAAAAATTATTCCTTGCATCACTTTCGTTTGATTTCCTTGAAGTCATCGTCAACAGCTTTAATTCATCGCAAGAGGAACAGCTGTTTTTTTACTTAACCACAGCAGAAGTCTACCTTCACCATTGTAGGCGTCTTCATCACAGCAAGTGACAACAAGATCCTTCCTTCCCCACAGTAGGCACACCCTTTATTCTTCATCAGCTTCAATAGGTGTATCCTCCATCATTAATATTAAGATTAAAAAAAAAAGAACAAACCAAGGGAGAAACTAAATGGTTCTGAATCTTACCCAAAATTTCAATCTCTAATATGTGAGTATCAAAACCTTCAAGGCTTCAACCTTCATTTATATTGAATTGAAGGGAATTATCTTGTTTGGTCCCAATTCTTGAGAATTTATCTTTAAAAAAAAAAAATAAAAGAATGCTAGGCCATCTTATTGGCCCATATTGAGAGAAGTTGATCTCAATTTTATTACTTGGGACATATTATAGTAGACTACTCAATCATGTCATGGTTGTGGAATTCAATGAGACTGGAAATTAGCAAAATGTGCATGTTCCAAACCACAACCAAAGATATTTGGAAAAAATGAAGCAAAATATACTTAAATGTTCGGGCTGCTATCTTAGTCCATGAAAGTAAGATTCAAATTCTTGCCACTGAGCAAGGTATTCTTTCCGTCACCTAGCATTTTAACAAAATGAAAATTTTGTAGCTCAAACTTGATCCCTACATCCAACATATTAAAATGATGTACAGTGAAGTTGTTGCTATACTGCTAATTTAATTGAAAAATATAACACGTCCAAATATTTAGAAAAGGCTCCCTTCTAACCTAAATAATTTTTTTAACTACTAAAAGTGAGGAATTTAGGCGAGGTGTTATGCTAGAAACACCATCTTGGGAGTGTATAATTGGTTTGGTATCATGTTTGGTTTTGCCTAGGCAAGCACTTTCACAGGCCCAGTTCACTTCATCCATTCTGCTGGCATAAACCTACGTTGAAGGCATCATACTGCATAATGGTTTATTCTTTAGCTTACGTAGTTGCTTCAGATTTTATTCTATTTCCTCTTATAATTCTGGCACTTCTGGTTTTTTATAAGGGTATTTGTACAGCATTGGAGCATATGAGGAGGCTCTAAGTAACAACCTTTTTATGTTTAAACCTGTCGACATTTTAAGCACATGTTTCCTCAAAACCTAGTTATTTATATAATTATATTTTGTCATTGGTTTTATTTTTATGGAGTGCATAAGTTAGCATGTATCTCCTTGTTGCAGGAACCATTTTTGCTTACGGAGTTACAAGTAGCGGAAAGACCCATACAATGCATGTGAGTATTTCAACCATATCAATACGTTTCTCTTTGATAGGATTAACGTGTAACAGTTCAAATGTGTCTCATCACTGCCCAAAAACTTAAAAAAACATGTTGCCACTGACTTTATCCATTATGGACAAAAATGTAATGAAATATATCATCTCTCTCATGAGCTGTTGATACAAATATGCACAAATTATTGGAGAGACTTAAGGTGGTATTGTTTATTTTTTATTAGTATAATCTTAAATGTATCCTAACTCTGATCAAGCAATTTAGAGTCAATTGTGACACTGCTTATGTTTTTTTATGTTAGCCCTTGGCATCCAAGCATTTTCTTTGATTTTATACAACAACAACAACAACATCAAGCGTTTATCCCACTACGTGGAGTCAGCTACATGAATCCTTTTCCTTCATTGTATCCTATTAAAAGTCAAATTCTCGTTTAAATATAATAAAGAAAGTCATTCTGAATATTTTCTAACAAAGTCTCTGCCTCTACCTTTCTTAACATAAGTCAAATCTAATACCTCTATTCTTCTAACCGGGTCATCGGAAAGGCCGCCGTTTTATGTGACCAAACCATCTAAGGCGACTCTCTCTAACCTTAATGCATCGGGCTTGTTGTGTGATAGAAAAGTACCCCTCATTCCTAATATTTTCTTTGATTTTATGTTGTAGCAAATTATTCTAAAGGTTTTCCCTCAAAAGTCAGACAAGTTGTTTAATTTTATAGGCGTTCTACTTCAGCACGAGTTTTAAGGGGCTCTGCAGACGTTAACATTAATTGAAATATTGCGTGAAAAATGGTGACAGAGAAAAAGATGACAGCAAAACTTAAGTTTGACTGTTAATTCTGTTAATTTTATTCATACTAGGATTAGTTTTCATTGATAAAGTGTAAAATATATTATTCAGAATTCCAAAAG
Organism: Dendrobium catenatum; assembly: GCF_001605985.2. NCBI lineage: Eukaryota > Viridiplantae > Streptophyta > Magnoliopsida > Asparagales > Orchidaceae > Dendrobium > Dendrobium catenatum. The sequence goes on from NW_021318660.1 coordinate 116,837, forward strand.
ATTAACGGGATGGCAGTAGTGGAGGTCCATCTTTCTGGTTGATGCGTGAGTCTAGAAATGTCCAAATGGGGAAGTGGAAAAGCAAATATTTACTGTTGATTCATTTTGTAGAAAATTTCTATCAGAAAATAGGAGAAACGCACATCCATAGTTGTATTTGTGATTTTTTCCCTTTTGTTATTTTGGCTTCTAAATTATGATACTCGTTTTCCTCATTTTCCTCTTAGCATGGATGCGTTTCTTAATGGGTTGGACTACGGTTCATATGTTGTAAAAACTATATGTTATACCTTATGTTGGCAGAAAGCTCACTTTTTTGTTTCTTGGGCCTCTTCATGCAGGGAGATCAAAGGTCTCCTGGTATAATACCACTGGCGGTGAAGGATGCATTTAGTATTATACAAGAGGTTGTGTGAAGGAACGGCATACTTACTTTTCCAAAATAATTTTTTTTCTTTGATAGCATGTTATTAAAGACCATTTCTTTTTTGTAGACGCCAAATCGAGAGTTTCTCCTTCGTGTATCCTATTTGGAAATCTATAACGAGGTATGTTTTTATCGGATCATTTTTTTGCTTGAATTTTAGTTGAGCATTATCTATTTTTTATTGTACATATTAAATGCTTTCTACATCTCTAAAAATCATAATTTCATCTGTATCTTTGAAACTTTTTCAGTTTCTCTACAAATATCATGACTTCATGATATAAACCTTGCAGATGACCAAGGAAATTATCATGAGTATGTGATATATTTTCTATCCGTAGTGCTTAATATCACATTTGCCTTGGATGCAAGCCTGGATTGCTCATGGATAGAAGAATAAATATGAGTATGATCCACCCACAAATAACTTTGAAATCTCTATGTACTTGTTTAATCAATCATTAACTCAAACCTCGACCATGGTTGAATTTGTTCTCTGATCGGTATTTACTCAGGCATTCCTCATATAAGCTGTATGAATCCAATCCTGCTGTACTCTACTAGTTGTGGATTTCCAATTTAGGCATTTGCTATATCATTTGTTTTCTCTTGTTGAAATTGAATCTTAAATCAAAATCCTTAATTAGCTCTAGCCATCATGATGTAGAGAGAGAGAGAGAGAGAGAGAGAGAGAGAGAGAGAGAGAGAGAGAGAGAGAGAGAGAGGTTTCCAACCGGGTAGCAACAATTGCCTTCTTTAATGGGAATCTTAAATTGGGAAAGGATTTAAGGGCCTTTTAAAATTTAAAATTCAAATCAAATTAGATTGATTGAATGGGCTTTCCCTAATTTAACTCTTTCATTTATGGAAGATTCTTTTTTAGATTTAAATAGATTGAAATCTGAATTAATACTTCCCAAACTACTACAAGCTTATATTAGGAAATTAATTGAAATTTTAAAAGTGGAGGGAAAGAGGGAAGAGGGTGGAATATTTTAATTGGAGAGAGAGGGAGGGTCCTACCTATGCAAGGGCTTGATTGGGGGTTTGATTGGAGGAATTAATGAGATAGGAGAGAGGGGCGCGACCAAGAGAGAGGAGGGGGAGGAGTTGTTCACATTCAATGAATGTGTCTAGATTCAATGAACATGGAAATTGGAATTAATTCTAATTAATTTTAGATTGGGAGAGATTTGGGGGGTTTCCTAAAAGATATTTACTAATTAGGAAAGTTTTTGAATTTTAAATATCATTTGAATTCAAATTCATTGACTTTTCAAATTAATAATAAGATATTTTAAGAAGGTGTTCATGAGGCCAATTGAATTTGAAACAAGGGTTTGGAGGGGGCTTGCCAGCGGCTTAAGGTTTGGGCTAGGGAGGCCGACAGCTAAGGAGAGGCCGAAACTTGGGATTGAGGTGGAGAGGTTGGAGGCCGGTGGTTGGTGGGAGTGGGAGAAGTGGCCGACGGCTATAGGAGGGAGTTTGACCGGCGGTGGGGGAGGGGGGGAACAAGAAAGAAAGATAAACCATGAGCCCGGCTGATGGGTGCTACGATGCCCTCACCTAGGGACTTCAACCACGAGCTCGGACACTTCCTGCAGCTGGTGGGTATTTCGTTGCCCTCACATATGGACTTCTACTCTTCTAAGAACTCCCATAGCTCTCAAGAATAAAGTGTAGAAAATTTTCTTCTTAATAATCCATCATCCTTATACAATAGCATATGCCTCTATATATAGGCCTAAAAATAAAAGAAACTCAAAAAGCAAACATGCCCCTAGGGCTTATATAGGACTACTCTCTCAAGTGTGGGTAGAAAAGGGAGAAATACACAAATAAATAAAAAAATACAAATAATACTTAAAATAGAATGGTGCGATAAGGGCCGTCGATCTTCGTCTCCTCTTATAAGCTTTCACGTTTGGATGTCCGCATCACATCATCTTTACATCAAGGTATGGAACTCTCTCTGAGAAAGAACTTTGAAGTCTTCATGATGGATTGCATAAATATAGCGTCTATAGATCTTTAAAGTAAAGATGATGGTAACAAACTTTAGATCGTTAGTAGAATAATTTTTGTCCTGTGCCATGAGCTGCTTGGAGACATGAACCACAAATTTTTTTTTTGGCATGACCACAAACTTACCTTACTGCATTGAAGCATAATCCATGCCTTAATATTAAGCGTGTATAGGTTTGGAAGCCATCATTTTCTTATGGAATTCTGTAGTACTGATTTCTGAAAGTTCTCTAAGGACAAGAAAAGACCTTTCAAACTTTACAGCCTTTCAGGACAACCTTGTCTATAGTTCAAGAATATAGGACTGTGATTTGGTCTTGGCCAATCAATCATGACCTTAATCTTGCCTGGATTAATGGAATTTCAAGTTAAATTGACAATGTCCCTAAGGAAAGCCAGCTCCCTTCATTAGCATTCACGTTTGAATAACTTAGCATAAAGCATTTTCCTTAATTTGTAGCCCAATTTTGGGTGAGCATTCTTTGTCCACATTGTAGTATAGGTCAAGATGTCATCAATGAAGACCATAAAAAATTTATTCTAGCAAGATTTAAAAATAATATTCATCAAATGTAATAATGTAGTTGAAGTATTTGTCAACTTGCATCATCAAAAAATTGTAATGACCATAACAGCTTAAAAGCTTGCTTTGACATTCATCAATCTTAATCTTCAATCATTGTTATCTGGACTGTATGTTAATCTAATAATGCGATGGTGCTTGCATGCACAAAGAAGCGATCAATATGAGGTAGTGGATAGTTTTTTATTTTTTGCATTTTCATCTTTTTAACTCTTATAGGTGATGCTCAAATTCATTCTCCTTATTCTTTACAAAAAGCATAGGTGCTTGCCATTGTGGCATGCCATACTTTATGCGTAACGAATCACTTGGTCAGCAACTTCATTCCATGATGAAACTTTTCGTTAGCAACTTCTGCAATTGGACCTTAATTTATTGAAGCTTAGTAGTTAATGTATGGCTTGAATACAACAAAAAGTGTATAAGGGCCATTTGCATCAACGTCTAAGTACAACATTAAATAAGCAAGTGTTCCTACATTATGGACAATGTGGCAAAGAAGTTAGTCCCTAAAATTATAATTAGGATAAGAACTTAGAGCATATATATACTACAATCAAATTAATAAAATTAATAGATATTATTAATCATAGGAAATAAATACTCTATATATTCAATAAACTAAATGGGTTGGGAAAAAGACTAAGGAGATTGATAATTTGGGATTGAAATAGTGGTATTCAACTATTCAGATAGGATTCATACTAGAAATGATATAGATATAATTATAAATAAGAGTTTAAATGATAATATTGTATAAATTAATAGAATTGGAGATAAAATTATAGCTTTAAAATGATTTTTAATGTGAAGGTTATTATGCTCCTCAAGTAGGTTTTCTGTGTTCAAAAATAAAATATTAAAATGATTTAGAATTAATATAAAAGATAAATCTCTTGGAAAAAATGTTTTTATTGGAGGAGATTTAAATGGGTGTGTTAGAGTGGTAGAAAATTTTTAAAGCATTCATGGTGGCTATGTGTTTGAAGAAACTAATGAATGTGGTGACACCATATTAAATTTTGTTCTAGTTTATGATTTTGTAATTTCTAATGTTTATTTAAGAAAAGATGAGCATTCCATGACTTATAAGAATGGACACTAAAAATGTAGATTGATTATGTTCTTTTAAGAAAAATAGATCATTTATATTGCAATGATTATAAAGTCATTCTAAGTGAATGTTTATATACCTAATATTGCTAATTAATTTTGGATTTTAAGATGAAGGGGTGTAAAATGAAAATTAAAGTATAATATTGTCTTAGGTTTAAACGGTGTTATTTAAAGTGTTCTATAAATTTTTTTTTTGAGTAAATTCATGATCATAAAATTTGAATTGTTCATGAAGAAGCTAATGTTATTTGCAAAGTATTTGTTTTGAGAATTAAAAAAAAGCCCCTAATAATAAAAATAATTGATGGTGGAATCAAAATATGTTTGAAAAAATAAAAAATAAGAAGCTTTTTTATGCAAATTGATGTAGATGTAAAAATAAAAAAATTGGTAAAAGATATATAGGGGCCTGTAGAGTTTTTAAGAAAGCAACATGTGATGCAAAGAATTTAGCTTTTAGCTTTTAGTGATTTATATAATAGATTATATACTAAGGTTGGTGAAAGATGCATGTATAATTTAGCAAAACAAAGATATAAGAGAATTAAAGATTTAATTCAAGTGAAGTGCATTAAGGATGCAGATAAAAAAATGTTTTTCTTTGAAGAGGATATTCAGCATAGGTTGATGAGATATTTCAATGAACTTTTCAATGAAGATTGTGAGAATATGATTAACTTTATTGACTTTAGCACCCTTAATTAAATTTTATAATTTTATTTGTATCTTCATATGAGGACTTAAAGTTGGAGAGGATTTAAAGAAAATAAAATGCGGAAAAGTAATAGGACTTGATGATATTCTACTAGAAGTGTAGAAATGCTTTGTAGAACAAGGAATTTCTTAGCTTGCTAAATTATTTAATATTATTTTGAAAACTAAATAGATGTATGATGAGTGGAGTGTGTTGGTTCCTATTTTTAAGAATAAATGTGATGCACAAGAGTTTGCAAATTATAGATAAATTAAGTTAATGTATTGTTAAAACGGAGAATTTGAGAGGGAAAATCTTGAAATTATTCATTACAATCTTCCCTATTTATAGATCTATACAAGACATCCTAATGAGGAAATAATAAATTACAGAATTAATACATAAATAATACATAAAAATCTTTCCTAAATACGTCCCCTCATTATGGCGTGATCCATGAGAGTATCCACGGATTGGCGTGATCCATGAGAGTATCCCACGGATTGATCTTTGTGTCCGTCGGATCCTTTGCACTAGGAACGGTTGGATTTCGACAGCTGGATTTCAACATGTATCATGCATTAAAATTATGAGAGAGGGCAATTTAGCATGGGTTACGACATGGTACTAATATTTGTCAAATTCAATTTAGATTCATGCTGGGTGGGTCTACTTTGAAAGTTATACATTTATTAAGAAGTTTGATGGAGGAGTGTAAAGAAAGAAGGATCTACTTTTGATATTTATTGATTTCGAGAAAGCATGTGATAAAGTTCCAAGAGAGGTGCTTTGGAGAGTTCTAGAAAAGAAATAGTTAATAATACTTATATTCAAGTCATTAATGATATATATACATCAATTGTTATTTGTGTTTAAACATAATGTGGTATAACTAGATATTTTACTATTTTAGTTGGGTTATATCAAGGATCATTTTGAAGCCCATATCTTTTTGGTTTATTCATGGATGTTCTTACTAGGCATTTGCAAGAGGATGTACATTGGTGTATGCTTTTTGCTGTTGATATTCTTCTTGTTGATAAGATTAGAGAGGGAGTTGATGGAAAGCTTGAATTATGGAGGTCAACCTTAGAGTCTAAAAATTTCATTTGAGTAGCAGTAGATCTAAAACCGAGTACATGGAGTGTAATTTTAATAGTAATAGATCAAGTGGTAGAATTGTGACATTGGGTGATTAAGTCATTAAAAAGAGTGCACGTTGTAGATATATCAGATCTATTGCTTAGAGTGATGGTGAAATAGATGGATATATTATTATTAGAATTTAAGTTGGATGGTTGAAGTAGAGGAATACATCGAGCCTGTTGTGTGATAGAAAAGTATCCCTCAAATTTAAGAGAAAATTTACAAGATGGTAGTGAGACCTGCAATGCTTTATGGCACAAAATGTTGGTCATAAGTTTTGCAAAGATGAGAATGCTCATATGGATGAGTGGCTTTACGCTTAGATAAAAAAATGCTAAATGAGTATATTTCTAAAAAGGTTGGAGTAGCTTCAGTGTTAAATAAGATTAGAGAGAGTTGCCTTAGATGGTTTAGTGACATAAAATGATGGTTTTTTTATGACATAAAATATTTTTTTTTAAATTGAGTAGATGTATTAGATTCAACCTATGTTAAGAAAGCTAGAGGTAGACCAAAAAAGACTTTGTTAGAAAGCATTAAAAATAATCTTTTTATATCAAATATAAATGAAAATTTGACTCTTGATAGGACACAATGGAGAAAAAAGATTTATGTAATTGGTCTTACGTGATGGGATAAAGGCTTGTTGTTGTGGTAGTTAGCCTTTTTTTATGTTGTCTTTGACATTGGAAGGGTACAAAAAATCAAATATAGGAACTTGATTTATTTGTCTTGTAGCACATTAGGATAATTCTCATGAAACAATCACAAAAACATTGAGCTTCATTGGCACACTAATTGAAATGTCATGATTATCCAATGTCCAATATGAGCTAGATAGCCGATTCAACCAAGATCAAGCGTCTTCTACCCTAGGATCAATAGTAGGATGAGCTACGTGGGCAAATATTTTTTGATTGGATGAGTGCTAAGAGGATTTGTAGTAGTTAAGGAATAGCAGATAGAAATACTATGGGATAAGCTATGCTTGATTTCGTAGTAGTGATGTGAAACATACATGCGAGGATGAGTTACTTAATGAATTTACACGCTTAATTTTTAGAAACCACAATAATTATATATTTGCATTGATTTTGAACGACAAAAGAAAACACAAAGAGCGGTAAGACAAGCTTAGGCTAAATCACTTACATAGAGGTTGAGATCGTAAAAAATTAATTTAATATAACGTTGCATACATGAATGGTTTCAACAATAAATCCCAATGCTAATAAAAGATTAGTCTCTACAAGAAAATCCCTCAATAAACTCTTCCAATTTCTAGGCATTAGCGGAGGACTAACATGATCTCGGTGAATCAATTTATTCCATAATTGAAAGTAATTAGGAAAATAAAAGAGCGGGGGAAAGAGTTCACCGAATCCTGGTTTGGGGCTTTGGGGGCAGCACCTAGAAGGTCTTTCCGGTTAAGACAGTCGCATCCTTTGGCTGAATTTCATCTGGACAGCAACCCGGATCTTGTTCGGCGATGGGACAGTAGCTGGAGGACTTGGGAACAGCAGAACTGCTGTTTCTGTTGCTGTAGTTCTTCTGGACAGCATCTTCCCATGTTCTGAGTCTCATGGCAGCACTTAGAACTTGTCCATAATTTTGGACAGCACGCTGGAGAGGAGAAATTCAGGATTTGCCACCTTCTAGATGCACAAAAGCTGGGGGAATGTGGTGGGGAGTTTTGTGGACATCTTTGGGAATAATGTTAGAATTTAATTACTTGCTTAGGTGGCACGTGTTGTTAAATTCCCAATTCAAATAGGAGAGTGGGAGTTGGGAGAGTGGGGCGGTTTGGATGAAGGAGGATTGGTTAGGTTGGAGAGGGGGAGGGAAAGTTTTAACCAAATCGGAAATTAATTTCAGATTCTAGATAGATTTGGAGGGTCTTAATTTGAAATTTGAATTCAAATTAAAGTGTGATTGGGAGCCTTAATATGAAGCAATGGGGAAACCGAGGTGGTGGTCGGGTATGGGAAAATGAGGGGTTGGTGGAAGAGGGAGCAATCCGGCGGCGGGGAAGAGGGGGAGGGTCGGAGGAGATGAGAGGAACAAAAAAATAAAAAAATAAAGCCGCGAACCTTGGACCCTTCCAATAGTTGACGGGTATTGCGATTGCCCACACCTTGGGTCTTCCTTCTTCTCTCAAACACTCAACATTGAGGGAGACAAAGAGAAATCTGAATTTTCAATAATCAATTATCACCCTAAACCCTAACTTAATTTCAAATAGTTTCCTAAACCCTCATGAAAAGAAAAATAGCAAAGACTAAAACGCCCTTCGGGCTACAACACCACATGATCACCCCTAGGGGTAAAATGGGAAAATTGGAAAAATATAAAATATAAAATAAACTAGTACATAAGAATTTCAAAAAATAAAATAAACTCCAGATCGTAGCCGTTGATCTTCCGATGTTCTCATCAAGTAGCTTATAAGAGAATTGATAGTAGCTACGGGTAGAAAATAGAAATGTAATGGGAGAAGCTATACATTATTTATTGTCTATAAAGTTATAATAGTAAACACATGTTTAAAGAAATGAGAAGAACACATGGTACTCATAAAAGTGGAGTCACTATATAATAAATAAATAATTACTTGTAAAGAAAAAATTTCTGTTGATTACAACATAGAGTAGTCAAGATGAATATATATATTGAGAGTATAAAGAAATTTTATCAAAAGAAAGTATTACTCTATATTAATGTAGTGTAATTTAAAAGGTGAGAAATTGATACTTTTTGATATAGGGATTCTTTATTTTGGCCAAATTCAATGTGGAATAAGATGACTAATTCCATTAAGCGGATTTTTATAGAAATTTTAGGAGAGTTTATAAATAGATCATACACTGATATGAAGATTTGGTGGAGTGATGGGATAAGTTGACTAATTCCTCGGTACTAGGTGTTTTAAAGGAAAAGAAATGCGCTTTAAAAGTGTCAAAGATTGAATAATATTGATACCAAGGTTTATAATGATTATAAGAAGGCTATAAGTTTTAAAGTAACGGTAGTGAGTTTAGAAAAACTATAATTTTAATGATTTATATAATAAGCTTGTTGCTAAGAAGAAAATTAGATATATAAAATAGCCAAGATGAGATACATTAAAAATCTTCGTTAAAGTTGTAGACATCAAAGAAAGATGAAAGTCTTATTATGAGAAATCACTAAATGAGAGTTTTAATGAAGAAATTATTTTTGGCAGAGCATGATAAATATTATAATGTAATGAAGTATATTAAAAGTTAATTCATAGTAGTGTAATGAAATTGGCTCTAAAAATGCATTAATATAAGACATTTGATTTAGATGAGATACCTTCTAAGATCTGGAGAGTTATCTGCTATATTATATTGATTTGTTTTACAAATATTTTCAATAGAATTTTGAAGATTAGGTTGATGCCAAATAATTAAACAAGAAGCATTTTGGTATTTTGATTATGAACCATGATGATGTTAAGATTGCGCTAAATATAAAGGAATTAAATTTATGATTCATATTGAAGTTATAGGAGAGTAATAGAATAAAGACCTAGAAATATTACATCAGTGAGAACCAATTTGATTTCATATTAGGAAGATCTATTATGAAAGCAATTCTGTTAAAGCAATTTATAGAAATGTGTAGGGAATAAAGAAAAGTCATATTTTTATTGATTTGGAGGATGCATGTGATTATCTTGGTAATTGATTTGGCTCAAATATAAGTAGAAGGGTATCTACAATAAGTCTATATTTATTTTTGTATTAATTATGAAGGTATTTACAATGTATTTGCAAAGAAATATATCCTGGTTTATGTTTTTTTGTAAATAACGTATTTCAAATTGGCAAGAAATCCCCAATCAAATAAGTGAATAATTAGAATATTAGAGGAAATGTTTAGAGGATAGAGGCCTTATAATTAGTAGAAAAAAGATTGAATATATGATATGTAATTTTAGTTGGTATGATTTTCACATTTATTGTTTACTATTATAGAATATTTAGTGATATGTATGTATGATAGATTTTAGTATCTTTGATCAATTATACAGAAGAATGGTTTTTTTTTTTAATTTTTTTTTTATATAGAAGAATGGTAATATAGTTGAGGATAAAATTTTTTGAATTATGATTCAAGGATTAAAATGGAGAAGCACCTTAGGAGTTTTGTATTATAAGATGATATAATAGAGGCTTACAGATAAATTTATAAAACATTTAGTAAGTCGATAATGTTGTATGGGTTTAAATATTTGGATGTATAAAAAACATTGATAGGCCGAATGTTATAAGAATTAAAAATATATGAAGGATGTTTGGCAAAATTAGGAAGGAATGGCCATATTAAAGTGAAATTTGGAGTAAAATTTATTGAAGAGAAGATGACTGAAAAAATACTTAGGTGGTTTGAGCATGTATAATGAACTATTAAAATACTTTCTTTAGGCAATTAGGTCAAATTGGTGTGAGGATTAGGAAGCAAAAAGGGCTATATGCAAGGCTGTTCTTAATGATGACCTATGTACTTATTTGAATTTTGCAACCAGTGGTATCTGCACTTTTATATTTACCATAAAAATGCATTTGTGCATTTCTCTTATTTACAAATTTTGTTTCAGGTTGTTAATGACTTACTAAATCCTGCTGGTCAGAATTTGAGAATTAGGGAAGACCTTCAGGTAGGCTTTATATATTTGTTTGTTTAATTGACTTTTATTATTACTGTTTCTGGTCTGATTTGCTTTTAACACTTGTTATTGATCCTGTTTAAATTGCTAGCATCTCTTTACTCAAGGTTGCACAACTAATAACCTTAAAACTACGAAGTTTATGCTCTTTAGTTTTGCTAAAACAAACTCAGTATGCGACATTCACTATTAAGTCATAAATGCAAGAAATTGGGTTTGCAAAAATTCTCAATACATATCAATCATGGCGTAAATATATAATACTTATTTTGACTATTCCTTCTTCTAAATCGATTATATGCTACAAAGATTGGCTTCAACTAACAATTATTAAATAATAATAAACAACATGCTAATAATATGAGAGGTGTATGCAAATGCTAAAATAACAAAGAGCATTTATGCCATACTTACAAATTTAAAGGGACATCTCATTGAATTCCCATCAATATTAGTTTCATATAGCTTAGTGTTGGTCTCTCTTAATACCCTACCTTTTTTTTCATTTTACATTGCATTCATTTTACTTAAAAAAAAAGTAATATCCTGCATTTCTTTTATAATCATCCAAATAACTCTAAAATATTTCTTTTACATTATATTCTTTTTTCAGGCAACCAAACAAGCCCTTAATGAAGATTAAATGTACTATCTCATGTTAATTTACATCATAAGCGTCTTGTTTGAACATCTTTAATATTTTAAGTAGAGCCATTTTGTACAAGTTGATCCCAGTATTTACCATACGGTGTGTTCTTATTCTTATGTTTCTATTTTTATGCTTACTTTCCTGATTTAATATGTTGTATTGGCGAATTTCTATGTTTACCAGGGCACTTTTGTTGAGGGTATCAAAGAGGAAGTCGTATTATCCCCTGCTCATGCTCTTTCTCTTATAGCGGCAGGAGAAGGTGAGGTTTTTGTTGAGCATAAGTATGCTGATTAAATATGAAATTTATGGTGAAATGTACGGCCTTATTGATGAATGAATTTTTTATTACTGAGTCATACTTTTGAAATCAATAATCCTAAAAACCTTTGACATGATTCTTTTGTTATTGTGTGATCAATAATTATGATGCTTTTAGGAGTTCATCAGCATCATGGGGTTATTATTGCATGCACAGCCATATTTATGCAGGCTTCTTCACAGAAGGCAAGTTTGGTTAGGGTAAACCAAAGATTAAACCCAACTTCATTTGTTCACCTGGTAAATCTGCTCATTCATATAACATTTCTGACTTTTCGATAGGGGATCTTGGTTCTAATGTTTTGGCTTGTTCAGTCCCAACCAAACCAACTTAGGTAAATATTACATGCAATGATGGTATGGAAAGGGGGACTGAACTAAGAAAATGAGAGTAACATTGATGGTTTAGGCATTAAATATTTATGAATATGACATGCAATGATGTTATGAAAGGGGTGATTGAACTAAGAAAATGAGAGTGGCATCGATAGTTTTAAGGCATATGATCAAATATTATGAGCACAATTAATTTGGTGGGAATGCATTTATAGTATGTTTAAGTTTTGGAGTGATCGAAGAATTTCTAACCACTTTTAGGCTACATCAAAGGTTAAATATGATGTATGTATTCTCCTTTGTAATGTTGGATGAACTTATATTGAAAGCTAGACATCATAAATTGTGCTATTCACATATTTGATAATTCTTTGTCTAATTATGAATAAATGAAAAATTAATGTAATTCTGCAAAAGTTTTAGTAGATAAGGGCTTATGATTTAGTGAATAGAAAATTATATAGTCTACTTTATAATGGTTAAGAATTATGTGACACTTGGCTATGACACATTTATTTTGAGAATTATGATATATTGACATAATTTGCCAGTAGAGTCAATATTGGGCATTGAATTGGAGAGGAGAGTTTGGGATATTGCGTATGAGGACAATATAACGGTGCCTTAATGGATGATTTATGCAATATGACATTATGTAGTGATAATCTGAGTGTTAGGTGTGAAGTCATTTACAAGTAGGTTGAGTTTTGTAGAAATGCAAATGCATGGAAAAAACCTTAGAATGATAGAGAGCAAAAGCATATATATTTGTGAGCTTCTGGAAGTACAGCCTTTTGAAGTGAAGTTTATAGATTTGTAAGCGAGTGGACTTCAAACCTCTAAAGCAAGGCATAGAATAAAGTCAAAAGTAATAAGAAGGAAAAAGGGTAGAATATGTGTCACATCATGTTAAAAAAAGTGTAAAATAGAATGAAAATCTTATGCATACTTAGTTGAATTGAACTTGAAAGGGCTTGTAAAGTTGATTGTGGATATTTATTATAAAGCATATAATATCAATGACATAATTACTATTCACTTAAGTTTACTTATTGGCAGCACAAGTTTGTTAGAATAATCTTCCTTTGGATAGGTTTGTGGTTGCTCTGGGATGCCATTTTTATCAATAACTCTGCTTTTCTTTCATACTCAACCATTATTTCTTCCCTGCTTAACGTCTCCATTTTTATTCCTTCTTTTTCTTCTAACCTTTTTTACTTGTCTTTCCTATTTCTCTTTCAAAAATTTCTTTGCTGCTGTTAATCTATTCTTCTTGTTTCTGAAACTTTTATGCACAGATACCCATTAGAGTTGTTTGTAATTTCATTAAAGTCCACGATCATTAATGTCTATAGTTTATTGGATGCTACATTGTTTATTATGAAAATATTATGTCTTAGCTTAATTATTTTTATTGTCTTTCTTGTTCTTGATTCTACAATATTATGTTGCCATTATTTGCTCAATGCATTTGAGATAGTTTCCAAGTGAATCTAAATTTATATATTGGTTTGTTATTAAGAATGTTATGCATAAATTTTAGTTGAGTTGTGGCACGGAGCTATCATCATTGGCCTCATCCCAAGTCCAATCTATTTGGTGACGGTTTTATGAGTTATCATTCTCTAGTTGTTATGTTAAGTGCTGAATATGGTGTTAAATCCATGCACAACATCTTTTTGCACAATTATATCTTTGCTAAGTTTAGTTTACCTCACTTCTTTTCTATTTGTTCTGTAGCAACAATAACAACAACAACAACATCAAGCCTTTGTCCCACTACGTGGGGTCGGCTACATGAATCCTTTTTCGCCATTGTGTCTTGTTAAAAGTCAAATTCTCATTTAAATCTAATTAAGAAAGATAATTTCTAATATTTTCTAACCAAGTCTTTTTAGATCTACCTCTACCTTTTTTAACATAAATCAAATCTAATACCTCAACTTTCCTAACCGGGTCATCGGAAGGCCTCCGTTTAATGTGACTAAACCATCTAAGGCTACTCTCTCTAATCTTTTCTTCCACTGGAGCTACTCCAACCTTTTCACATAATATGCTCATTTCGTATCCTATCTTTAAGGGTAAAGCCACTCATCCACCTAAGCATCCGCATCTCTGCAACACTTAACTTAGCATTATGCTTCTCTTTTAGTGGCCAACATTCAACACCATAAAGCATTGCAGGTCTCACCACCATCTTATAGAATTTTCCCTCAAGTTTGAGGGGGACTTTTCTATCGCACAGCAAGCCCGATGCATTCCTCCAGTTCAACCACCCAATTTGAATTCTGCTGATAATATCCCCATCTATTTCGCCATCACTCTGAACAATAGATCCAAGATATCTAAAACGTGTACTCTTATTAATGACTTGATTTCCCAAAGTCACGATCCCCTCACTTGGTCTATTGCTACTAAAATTACACTCCATATATTCAGTTTTTTATCTACTCAAGCGAAATCCTTAAGACTCTAATGTTGACCTCCATAATTCAAGTTTACCTTCAACTCTTTTAGTCTTATCAATAAGAAGAATATCATCAGCAAAAAGCATACACCAAGGTACATCCTCTTGCAAATGTCTAGTGAGAACATCCATGACTAAAGCAAACAGATTTGGGCTTAAGGCTGCATCCTTGATGTAATCCAACCGAAATAGGAAAATACTTGGTCAAACCACCTTGTGTTTGAACACAAGTAATAGCTCAGGCATACATATCTTTAATGATTTTTTATAAAATATCCAAGATTTATAGATGGGTATCACTTTTTTATCTTGTAGTAATACTGACTGAAAGATAAAATGATATTTGGAAGTATTTCAAAAGACTAAACTAGATTAATTTTAGTTTTAACATAGAACATTTTTGGGGTAACAAATAACTAAAAGGTCTACTTGATTTGAGCTTTTTTGTTTGTTTGTTTCAGAGAAGCTTTAATATGATTTCTAAAAAGAGCCGTCTTTAACATAGACCCACATTTATTGACATTCGTGGAAATTCTTCTCTTCCCGTTGAATAAGTTGCTCCTTCAAATTAAATGAGATGTTCATTTAATGTTTAATTATAAGATAATTTACAGCTGAATGTCATATTCTAGTAATAGGTTTGCTGTCCTCGTTTGCATTCAAAAGTTTGTAGAGTTGTAATTAAAATGGTAAGTTTTATTGTCCATTTTTTTTGGATTAACGTAACTTTATTTGTTCATTTTCATCAATATCTCAATTTAATCTTCTCTTTGGTTCCTAGCAAGTTCATATGTCTAAATCATTTTCATTATGAAACATCTTGTCTAGCTGATTACAATTCCATGTTTGGATCGAGGTAGATTAAATAAAAGAAACATGCCTGGACAAGAATTTGTGCCATAATTAAGCATGAATTGCACTTGATATAAAAATAAATTAGGAAACTTCAATCATTTTAGTGGGATTCTATCAACGCTTTTTTTGGTACTTTTGCACATCTCAAACTTTTTGCCGCAAGATTTTTTTTGGGTCGGTAAGCTTTTAAATTTTCATTATGCATAATGTTTCTCTCCGTGTTTCATTATATGATTGTTTATGATGCTACTCTAAATGATTATGCTTTATATGGAGCATCGGGGCCATATCCTCTGATGATTTTTTGACTTGATTGCAGAGCATAGACACGTGGGATCAACTAATTTCAACTTGCTGAGCAGTAGAAGCCATACAATATTTACACTGGTAATGGAATGAAATTTGATCGAATTTCTCCACTAGGAGTACATTTATTTATTTATTTATTATCTATAAAAGACTGGAGAAATGAATTAATGTTATTGCCAATTCCTATGAATTTATTTTTTCCGTTCACATTGCATGATAAGGTTTGTATTCAGTAGATCCGCTAGCCTTACAAGGCTGTCACAGTGCGGGTGTTTTTGGATTCAAGATCACACCAGCACCTCACACTACTGAGTAGAAAAATTCAATATAATGTGCATTGCTTGTTCCTAGGAGACCGGGGCTTTCTTTCTATTGTGATTTAATTACTTGGAGCAGGAAATCCCATTTTACATATATTTAAGTCTTTTAAGCACTTCATTGCTTGAGAGAGAAGTGTGATTTGTGAATCATGTCCATTTATAAAGTGTAATCCTTTTAATTTCTACCTAAAAAATAAAATTAGTAGGATTTGATTATGGAGAGAGCCGTTAGCGTTAATGAACTTAACCAGACATCATTTCATTTAGTAAACAAATAAACAATTCTCAGAAGATTAAAGTAATGGGCATGAATACATATTCATTTTGTACGCATGGACTCTATCAGAAAATTCATAAAGAGGACCTCAAATAATTTGGAAAAGAATAATAATTGATGATGAGATGTGAACTATAGAACATGAATAGAGGATGAGAAAATTTTTGAAAATTTTCTTAAAGAATAAACATTAGTTAGAGTGATTGAATGACATCTCAATAAGCAATGTTAAAGAGAGCTTTTTGTAATTGAAAATCCCATCGCGCCATTGCTTTCTATTTGATTTCCTAAATTCAAGATCTCAAACTTATTATTGAGAATTGACCTATGTTTAGCAACTTCTATGGTCTTATTTTATGTGAAGCACAAAAGCGAGATTTATTGGTTGTGCCCTTTGCTATATTATTTGTGTGAAACTCCTGCATAATTTCTATCATTTGAGACTCATACTCATCAAAGCTTTTGGTTTCTTTCCTTCCTCTTCTATTGCCACCTCCTTGATCGGTGGGATCACTATTGCATGCTTATCAATCTGCGGTGGGATCACTATTGCATGCTTATCAATCTGTGGGATTTTTAAATTATTTGAGGTTGTAAATATTTATAATTCCAGGTGCTGGGCAAGGTAAATTCCTTGTATTTGAAATATTTTTTTATGTTTAATTGGTTGTAAAATAAATTTAGGAGATTAGTTTTTATTGTTTGGATTGCTATAAAGCGGAGCCTACTTTCTTTTAATAAGTTTTTTTTTTCTTGAGCATCGAGGGGTGAGTGGTGGTGGGTTGCTGGAGATGACAAGTGGCCTATGGCCTATGGGTGGCAGAAGTCGGCGGTGGCTAGTGTAGTTGTGGGGAAGGTGATGAGCCATATTTAGAATTTGTTTGGATTTGACGCTTTTGGAATGTACCAAAAATGAACTAAATGATGAATTTCAAGATCTTGAATGAAATGCTTTGCATTTGGCCTCTTTCAACCAAACAGTCAAAATTTAAAAATTCCTATATTTGGTTTAGTATACATTCAAACTCATTTAAACAAAACCTATGTAATTATTGTTTGGAGCACTTATTAATTGTGGACCATTGTATACCATTTATTGCATGTTTCTCATTAGAAGCTCTCCTAAGATTGTATAAATATTACATTAATGTCAGAAAGATATAATCAGCCATAGGCTATTTCTCTTCGTTGTATTTTCACTACAACATCATTCATTTTTGAATTATCACAATCCTGCAGCCTTCAATGCTGCTCTCTCTTTATTTCCTCCATTTTCCTATGTCCACAACCTTCATCACTGCATTGCCGCAAATGTTTTAGCAGTCCGATAATTATAACCTTTATTACTGCATTATCACATTTCTTTCTTATGCTATTTTTTCATGCGAATATAACCATTATTTTCCTTTCCTTGGATAGCATGAACAATACAAACATTCCTTTGTCTTGTGTTCTGTTGGAATTGAGAATGCAATCTATATTGAACAAAAGAGCTGCAAAATATTCATTGAACTTAGTGGTTGAATGGAAAAAAACTACCTAAAGTGGTCACACATGGTTTGTAGGTTCTTTAAAAAAAAAAGAAAATTAGGTCATTTATAAGGTGAACAAAATAAAGGCTTTCTAAGAGCTTCTGAATAACTTTTGCATCAGGTTTTTGTACTGTAGCCTCTCAAGTATTAACATATCTTCTCATGCCTTCAAATTCTTAGAGATTATCTTTTCCAACTTCGGGATTATTGATTTAGGAGTTATAGATCAACTAAAGTGGAGAGAAAAAAAAAATCAAAATTTAATATTTCAAATCTGACAAGCTCACGAGTTAACTATGCATGACCCGACCCGGTAAGCTAGCATAGGCGAGGCGGGAACAGACGGTCGGACGATATAATCATAATCTAAATCTATTTCCTTTTCATTGAAAGAGCCATTAAACATCAAAATATCTATAAACTAATATATAATAAACATAGATACCTTTCTTCTTGTGTCTCACGTCTACGGTGGACATTTCCGTCTCTTTTATTTATTTGATTATCTTAAACTTTCCTGAAAGAAAAGTTAGAGCAACGGTAAGTCAAAGCTTAGCAAGTAACACATGCCTCCAAACTATAGTAATTCAAGGTAGGAGTAATATGATAGATGTCACTTTTCTTTTAAACATATCATAAATTTTATTTCTTATAAACATATCATTTAAACATATGCATAAATCATAAATTCAATCATCAAATTCAGTTTACATTCATCATATCAGTATTCGTAACTTTCTCATTTCATATATAGTACAACCATCACAGAAGCCACCGTCTAATACCAATGAAGGTACTCTTTTACCATATCTTTTTTTATAACCTTTATCATTTTAACGTGCACGAGTACAACGTCCCCAGCTAATATCATAAAGGGGTGAGCTCCATCATTTCAATATGCACATGCAATCACTCAACATATCAATCAATATCATATTCATATATCATAATATTAAGCTTTATTATATGCCTTATACAGTAATATAGTGAATTACATAATATGCGAGATATGAAGCATGAAATTATTTGAAATGCAGTAAAATGAATAACTTTCAATAACAATTAAATATAAATTGAAACGATCAAAATACCATAATATAGAAACATGTTTACTCACTTGAAATTGGGAAAATTGATTTTCACAATTGATCTCCTTCCTTCAAGGTCACAACAACTAACATCTATAAGAAACAATTTCATATTCATAGGTTAATGCTAATCATCTCAAACTTAATTATTCTATTTCTATAAAATTACCATAGGCTCATTTTTCTCTCTCTAAATTGTATAATAATACTAATCACTCAAATCAACCTATTTCTAAAGCATAAATTAAATTAAGATAAACTTAATTTTTGGATTTAAATTAAATTAAAAATTACAAAAATGGCATTTTGCGTAAAAACCCTAATCTATACTATTAGAAACCCCTTCCTATGATCATTTGGAACATTACTCCTCAAGAAACTTCTTAAAAATCAAATAATACGAAAAAGCCCTAATTTTTTCAACTCAACATTTTTGGGGAAAAACCTCATTTTCATGCTTAAGATGATCTCCTAAACATTTCCTATAAATCTCCTAAAGAAATGTGAAGTTTTTGTCAAACCCTAGCTTTTTCTTTTCAAAAAAATGTCATGAAAAATAGGGAATAACTTGATTAGAAATTTACCCTAGTCTCCTTGAATATCCTTCTTCGATTTTCCCTAAGTTTGGCTGCCAGAATATCGCCGGCGGAGTTGCCCACGAACCTCCCGTCGCCTTGCCCGTCCGCCCTCTTGTTTCGCCGAAAGAAACAGCCGCACGAATGAAAGGGGACCGAATCCATTCGGTCCCCTTAAAGCTCTAATCGGCTTAGGGAAGAGCAAATGACCAATTTGCCCTTACATGCCTCATATTCACTTTAATAGTATTAAGGGTATTTTAGGCATATTAAAATTTCTATGATTTTTAATTTCAAATCTAAGAAAAAGTTTCATATAAGTCCTTTTATATCATTTTGCTTGAAATTTTATGTACAATTTTATAAAATTAGTTTCGTCAAAATCCGACGACTTTGAAAAATTCACTTAAATTTCATCGTGGCGCATTGAAAAACGTGCGATGTCTAAAATTGACATTTTCGGGTTTTACAAACTAGTTGAGCTAGATCAAGCACAAGCTCAAGCTCTTGCAATGTACAAACTATAATCTAAGCTTGAGCTTGTTGCTCGATACCCTTGACTCACAAGCTTTTTGGGGAATCATGTTTGAGTCGGATTGCAAACCGGCTTGGACACCTCTAACCTAAATTATTCACCAACTTGTTTTCCATTCAAAAGATAAGTAAATATTTTAGTGCGGTATTATATCTTATTCTTCACATTATGTCTTTTCGAAAACAAAGCATGAAGCCATGAAGAGGACTATTGGGCTTGCTAATAAAAAGGATGGCTTTCTATCACCTTGGGGAATGTAATGATGAGGAAAATTTCATTGAATCTTCAATAGTTTCTCTTTTCATATAAATTCTTAAATATAATATAGAAAAATATGGCTTTAACACCTACACCTTTGGCTAACATTATTTATTATTCTCAAAATCATGTTTCCTTTATTATTGAAACAAATCGATATCAAGAAATTTCATTGTGTTGTTTTTAAATTAACAAAATTGAAATTTACCAATTTCCTGATTATTGACATAAGAACATTTTTTTCTTTTTTCTCTCATGCATAGTGATATATGGGAACCTATCTCTACATTTATCATCTCTAGGGATCGGCAGTTTGTGTCCTTTACCAATGATTTTATCTCAGTCATGTATCTTTTTACTAAAAGTGAAAAGTGATGTCAGCACTACCTTTACCACCATTTTTAACATGATCAAAAATCAATTTGGTGTTAAAATTAAAAAGAGTCAGATTCAACAATATCAAAAACTAGTTTAATCATTATTTTTTGTCTGACTTCCAATAAAAAGGAATAATACATGAATCCTCTCGTGCATGTACACTCCAGTAAATGGAGTGGTTGAATAAAAGAACAACCACTTATTTGCTTCCATAAGGGCTCTCATTTGTGGGAAAATATCTTAAAATAATATTGGGGGAAATAGTTTTAACACCTGCCTACTTCAGAAATTGAATACCTACAAGGGTCTTTGGGTTCAAGGGCTCTAAACAAATCCCAAACAAAAAATTTCTCCGTTTCAATACCTAAAACTATTGTTTTTCCAAAATAGAAGTTTTATCTTTGGTCATACACATTCTCAAAACAGAGGAAAACATGATCTTTAAGCAATGGAATGTGTTGTTATTGGCTATTCTCTCCCACAAAAAGAGATAATGCTACCGTTCGCCTAATAGAAAGTTGTACGAGTTCATTGATGTCACTTTGAATGAAAAAGATGACTATCTTGTTGCCAAATGGTGTATTTTTTGTATAATATTTAATGGTGTGGTTCGAAAGGTTCTCTAAGATAATGGTGAAGATGCCATAAAATTAAGTCATGGAGATAATATGTTATTTGTGAAATACACAACTTCAATGAGATTCATTGCTCTATTTGTGTATGTTGATAATATTATCATTCAAGTAATGACTTGAAACTAATAGAAAATTTAAAGATAGAATTGCTTAAAGAATTTGAAGTAAAAAAATTTGATAAGCTAAAGTAATATCTTGGCATGGAAAAAAAATTTGAAGTAAAAAAATTAGATAAGCTAATGTAATATCTTGGCATTGAAAATTCATATTCATATCAAAGCAAAAATATATAATATATTTGCTAAAAAGAAAAGGATAATTCAGGATGCAAACTAGTTGCTGAAAAACACAACAATACAAAAAAGCTCTTTTCAAAGAGCATCATATGACTTACGTATATATATCATATTAGGCTTAAAATTGCCTATACTAGTTGTATGGTGAACCCATTCATGCACAATCCTACAGAATCACACCTTAGAATAATACATAGAATTTTACCTTTAACCGTCTGATCATCTTAACATCCACTGTAAATGGCTTGACCAAGTCAACTGATACAGTCGAAAGTTTCTATAGTTCCTTCAAAATAGTTATTTTTGTTGTTAATGACCAAATGATCGTACAACTACTTCTTTATCATATAATATGATTATAATCGTACAAATGATTATGTATCTATTCTGTGAATTGCTATGACTAAAAATTATCCATATTATTTCAGAATTGCTAGTGCAAATACCAAATCTTGACAATTTGAGAGGCTTAAACATGGATAAAATATTGTGAACAATTTTTTATGATTACTTAAAACATGACCATGTCTTCTGGCAAGCTGATCTACTTTGTACAGCTTTTTGAAAAAAGAGGAGAAAAGGAGAAATTTAGGCATGGTGTCATTGAATAGAAATATATAATTGTATAGGATAGTCATTGTTTACTATTCGTATTTGGTTTCCTCAGATTAGTATTGATTGATCTAATAAATTGATTTGCAATTGGCTCGGAATAAGATGCATAACAGTATGGATTTAGATTCATATGAGATGCCTTTTGCGACTTAAAAAGTTGTGATGGATATTGTAGTGATTTCCTTAAAAAGGATTTTCAATAAAATTTTGTGGACTAATATTTAAGAACAAAGGCATTGTTCTCTATAATGCCAACTATAAAGAAATCAAATTTGATGGGTCATACAATAAATAAAGCTATGGGAGAGAGTAACGAAATATTAGCTTGAAAATTACATTAATTTTGGAAATTAAATTTAGTTGCATGCCAAGAAGATCTATAACAAAAGTGATTTTAATATTTAGACAATTAATTGAGTAATATAGAGAACAAATAAAGGCTTTTCATATGATTTTTTTTGGTCTGGAGGATGCATGTGATCGAGTAACCTGGCATTGATTTGGCGTGCATTAGAGAGAAGGATTTTATGAGTTTTATTGATCCTGAGAATGAATATTATTGACTAGCATGGGAATTTATGTGGTGTGTATTAAAGCATAAGGGTATGTCAAACATATGTTGACAATATTAAAGATATGCATGATCGAGAACTGATTAGAATTATAAGTAATTGTGGAGTGACCCAAGATTTTTCATGGCCATCAATTTATTTCAAGATGCAATATTAGGTCAATGTCTTTTTTAATGGTTATGGAGATGTTTACGAAGTATTTTTAAAATGAGGTGCCTTTTGCATTTCATTTATAGATGATATTGTTCTAATTTATGAGACATCTAAAAAAATTAATGAAAAAATAAGAATAATGGGGGAAATATATAGGGGATAGAAACCATAGAATTTGTTAAACAAAAATTGCATATATTATATGTAATTTTAGTGGTATGATATAATATATTTAATTATTATTCAATATTATTGGAGAACATGGTGATAACTAGGTGCAACAAGTTTAAAGAAATAGGGTATATTATGCAAAAAAATGGATATATAAATGAGGATGTTACTCTGAAAGTTAAGGCTATATGCTTAAAATAGAGCAGTGTTGTGAGAATTTTTTTAATAAAATAATATCATTGGGGCTTAAAGGTAAATAAACATTAACCAAGTTTGTAATCTTACATGGATTTGGTTGTTGGGATATGAAAAAATTAGGGGTGTCAATTTCGGGTCACGGGTCGGGTTCTGGTCGACCCGAAACTGACCCGACACTATTTGGGTCAACCCGAACCCGACCCGTTTCTACAAACAGGTCGGTTTTTCGAACCGAACCCGACCCTCTTCGGATTCGGGTCAACCTGACCTGACCCGAATGACCAGAGTCGAACAAAAAACTGCTAGTTTTTTGGTCCAAAAATGGGCCAAACTTCGCTTTTCGGGTCAAGCTCGGGTTGTCGGGTAAAACAAAAACGGGTCTTTTGGGTCAATTTTGGGTCAACGGGTCTACCCGAACCCGACCCAATTTTTGAAACGAGTCGAATTGTT
The DNA here is from genome assembly GCF_001605985.2 of Dendrobium catenatum. Taxonomy (NCBI): domain Eukaryota; kingdom Viridiplantae; phylum Streptophyta; class Magnoliopsida; order Asparagales; family Orchidaceae; genus Dendrobium; species Dendrobium catenatum. The sequence continues at coordinate 140,511 of NW_021318660.1, forward strand.
GAAACCGAACCCGACCCATTTCGGGTTCGGGTCAACCCAAACCCAAAATTTTTGGGTTGGGTCCAATATTGACACCCCTAGAAAAATATTAATATTTAAGTTAAACATGATAGAAATGCGAATGTTAAGATTGATGTCTCAAAAAAATTAGAAAGTATAAATTAAAAAATGATTCTTTTATAATGAAAGGTTGGAGTGTTAGAGGCGACTTAAAATAGATTATTAGTTGGTTTGGTTATGTACAACAAATGATAGAAAATGCACTTTTTTGATAAGTTGATAAAGTTGGCGTCAGAGGATTAGAAAGGAAAATGAATAGATCTAGATTTACATGTATAGAAGTTGTTCTAAACGATAGTGAAGAATATGTTTAACACCTCTGCTGACACTCAAATACTCAACAAAATTGAATGAAAAATCAGGATTCATAATTTCTGCCTTAAATAGTTGGTATTAGACTATTAGGTTTATATGGTAATTAGTATCTCCTGCATGATGCCTACAAATAGCAGATATTCTTGGCCAATTAGTTTTTCTTTTGCTGCATGCACTGACGGCTACCATGTAAATGCAGTTTGTTTTTAATTTGAATAGTTCTTGAATTACCATTACCACTGGTCAGTTGTGCTGTCATTTACAGCCACATTTCTCTTGCTTCGGTGAAAAAAATAAATATTGAATGGTTCTTTTTTTCCCATAATATTCATCAGGCTCTTCGTTTACTAGTATAGGCTCATAAGTTTTGCATCATTGGGCTGCTTTCAATATTATTACTACATTTTCGATGTGAGTTCAAATCTTTCTAGGAAAAGTTCTTTTAATGCTACTGATTTTATTGCAATGCTTCTGGTAGACAATAGAGAGCACTCCCTGCGGCGAATGTAGTGAAGATGAAGCAGTTAATCTTTCTCAGCTTGTAAGTGGGATTCCATTATGCTCCTTTTCATCTTGCTCAAGTTGCTTAAGGTTAATTAATTCAGTGCCTTAAGTGTGGATTTTACTTACTGTTATTGGGCTTCAAAATTGATGACTTCTTTTTTATACTTATTACCTATGCACCACATTTTCTTACCATTTTTATGAATTTGTACAAATCTATTAATTTCTTATGCAGCTGTATTGTACTTATATATGCAGAACCTAATCGATCTAGCAGGTTCAGAGAGCTCAAGAGCTGAAACTACAGGATTAAGACGGAAAGAGGGGGCGTACATCAATAAAAGCTTATTGACACTTGGAACTGTATGTACATTATTTGGTTAATCTTAATATGCTGCTTGACCATTTAAAGTTTCATTGGCTTTTAATGCTTCTATTTTTTTGTGCACTGGATGTTGTTGCTCTTTTAATCCCTTTATATGCTGTCTTTATACTTTATGTTGCATGCTTGGCAATGATAGTATCTTTGTAAGGTTTTGAACAATTCACTTTTAACTGTCAATTCTGAGATAAGTGTTAGTATGAAATCAATATATCTATTGCTGACTCTGGCTTTAAACATTCCAGTGAAAAGTTTTGCCAATTAACTTGATCTGCTCACTCTTCCTTGTGAAATAGCTTGAATTTATGGCTTGATCAAGTATTGGTATAATGCTGTAACATAGATTCTTGGCTGTACGTATTCCACTATATTTTTTATTCACATGCTGTCAGGTGTTTGTTTCTCTTGCAATTTTGTTTAAGTGGACCATAGCTGTGTTCTCTCAGTGGTGAGTTTCAAATGCGATTTCTTTAAGAAGATCTAGCTTATTTTAAAAAGTTCAAAATCATACATTGTGGAAGATCTTCACATTGGTATCTTGTTCGTCCAAACTTTGCTTTTGCTTCTCGCATCAGTTTGCTTCAGACGGCATGTCAAAGTTAAAAGTTCCTTGAAAATTTGACTTATATATGCTGGTTCTTTTATAATTATATAGAGGCATTAATTTATTATGCATCCAGGTAAATTTTATGTATTTAGGACTGGCTTTTTTTTGTTTATTTATTTATTTTTGGTTTTTTTTGAAATTATATAAAGGCATTATTTTTTGTTATTTATTTATTTATTTATTTCTTTTCATATTGATTCTAAATGTATATTGAAATAATCAGACTATTTCTATCATTTTATTTTCACTTTGTTGTAAAATTTAGTATCGTTATTAGAAGAACAACTAGTGTGGCATGAGAATGAGAATGTTAAGATGGATGTGAGATAATCATGGAAATGAAAAGGTTAAGATGGATGTGATATTTATTAAGAATTATGGAACGAGCTTATTTACTAAGCATTATGGAAATGAGAATGTTAAGATGGATGTGATATGATCATGAATGGTAAAATAATGATTGATTATATTAGAAGAACTTGTGTGGCATCTATTGAATAAATCTTAATTGAAAATAAGCTTTAGATAGTTTGAACATTTGCAATGACAGGCGTATATCCATCCATTAGGTGGGTAGGATTAAATAAGTGATGCACGTTTAGGGAGCAAGTGTATAGCTAGTAACAAGCATAGATGTTGTTTATATTGATCTGTAAAGAATATCTTTAACATCTTAGGTTTTGCTTAACAAAATCAATTGAAAAATAAGGATTCATAAAGTTTATCTTGAACTAACTAGAATAACATATGATAACTTGACTCGCCGAAGTTTTCCAAGATGAAGCTAGCAAACTATCACCACAATTGCAAAGTAATAACAGAAGTACAAGACATGCCTATTCCTTCTGTTATGCATCTCTAGTGAAATGGTACCTTGCATTATTATTATTCATATTTATGGCTTTCAACTAGAGTTTGCCAGGTCAAACTTTTTGATGCAATACATGTGATCTTATTTTCTTAGGTTATATCAAAATTGACTGAGGGAAGAGCTAGCCATATCCCATACCGTGACTCAAAATTGACGCGTCTGCTTCAATCATCATTGAGTGGTCAAGGGCGCGTGTCTGTGAGTTTGATGAATGTGTTTTCTATGGACACTTTTATTTTGAGCTAAAATTATAATGACATGCATATTTCTTGTCTTTGCAGCTTATATGCACTGTTACTCCATCATCTAGTAATGCAGAAGAAACACACAACACATTGAAATTTGCTCATCGTGCAAAATGCATTGAGATTTTGGCATCTCAGAACAAGGTATGCGCTCTAGTTGGTAGTGTTATTTTTGCTGTAATTATGAAAAATCCTTCATAGAGTTGGAACTTTTTCTTAGTACTACTTCTATATTATATGCATTAACCTATTTACATTTGGTAAGATATTTCTTAAGTAAAATCGTTTCTAACATAGATGGGGCTTTGTTATGCAGATTATTGATGAAAAATCATTGATAAAGAAATATCAAGTTGAGATACGTTGCCTAAAGGAAGAATTGGAACAATTGAAAAAGGGTATGTTCTCTGTTAATGCTCTAAAAGACAATGGAGGAGATGATATTGTACTTCTAAAGCAAAAGGTACGTCATGAGTCATTATTATCTAATTATTGTAATTCTTGAGTGGGTCCAACTAATAGTTTTGTAACTCTCAACAGAATATTCAAAGCATTGAGGTCTCATCACCTTCTCATTTTCCCTGGTGTCGAGTAGAAATGCTTTGAAAAGTAGTTATATGATTATTGTGGAAAAATCAATCTTGGTTAATTTTGTCTCCATCAATGTTTCACTTAGCCCAATAGATGTGCACTTTACTCACTTCATGCCACCTAGGTGATCCATGGGATTATTATTTCCACTTCAATCTATGGATTATTGTAATTATTTTATAATTATTATTATGAGTACTCATCAATTCCTGGACTATTATAATTATTATTTTGATTTTGTATGTCTTCTATTAGAACTTCTTCTAGGTTTATATAAATACTGCGTAAATGTTGGAATGAAATATTCAGTTATCTTCAAATTGTACCATAATATTAGAGCCTTAGCCTTTTTACTTAGCATTTTTATAAGTCGCTACCTTCATCGCTGCATTGCGTAAAGCTGCAAGACTCATGGTTGATGGTCTCTTTTTGTTTCACCTAATCTTCTTATTGGCAACTTTCATCTATGTAGCCTTATATTTTTCATTTTATTCTTTGCAACAAATTTCTTCCACAAATTTCCTTCCCATGGATCGCAAAACCCATTTTCCCTTAGTCTTAGATTCATTTGGAATCAAAGTTGGTCATCCAAATCCAACATTCGGATTGCAAAACATCCATTCAATATATTGTTTGAAAGGAAAGAATTACCTCAAGTGGTCTCAATTGGTTCACATCTTCTTTGAGGAAAATTGGACAATTTAATTGGCACAGAAATGATCTAAAATTTAATTCGTGGGATCAATATGACTTTGGTGATGTCCTGGTGTTATGGAATCCCATGGTTCTTGAAATAAGTTACATCATGTCATGACTCGGCTCAGAAGCTAGGAGTATTGAAGTAGGAGCACGCTATCAAATGTAGTTTACAAATTTATGTTATCAATTTTAACTAATAAAAATTTATTTTTCTCTGTATTTTCTCATAATAATAATTTCCAATATAAATTGAAAGAGCCTCAAATTCCATCTTTATGCCAGGAACTATGTTTTTTTATTTATTTCATTATATGTGGGAATCTTCCCTTGATATTGATATCAGGACCTATATAATGTACATACCAAAATTTTCTCTTTTTTAAAGGAACGACCCCACCTAGCATGTGGAGACATTTATAGGACGTGTTTGATGTTGCTTTTGTGATTATGTAGAATCTGAAACAAAATACGATCATCCTAAATGAAATTTTACCAAAGAAACTTGTTTTGGCAGTATATATTATAGTGAAAATTTTATGATAGATCAGTTTAGAAGATATTTAGTAAAAAATATCCGTATATGTTAAATAGGTACAAGATCCCAGTTTTGTGTAGAAAAAATATGTGGTAAAATGGACAAAAAGTCTCAGGAGAATTATTTATGATAATTACTTCAATTAATTACTTGACGACATAACCTGTTTGGTTGCATGTCTAGCTAGCTAATAGTCGTAGGCTTAACAAGGAGCTTATAATTATTATTATTATTATTTTTTGCTTTAGTCTCAAGCTATTTGGTTGTTAAATGTTTTTGTAATATAAACTAAATTTTGCTTATTGCATGTCTTTTGGGATTTATTTCTTGGTTTGTAAATGTGTCGTAATTCTATTTACTCTGATATGTTTCTCCATGTTTTATAACTAAAATTGTTCATCTAAAAGAGTAATATCATTCACCATTCCTTGGACATTAACAATTCTGATATAATTATCATCACATGTTGAAAGCTTGAAGATGGTCACGTGAAGATGCAATCTAGGCTTGAGCAAGAAGAAGAGGCTAAAGCTGCTCTGCTAGGAAGGATTCAGAGATTAACGAAGCTGATTTTGGTTTCAACAAAAACAGCACATTCTCCAAGGTTCCATCAACGTCCTGTTCCAAGAAGAAGGCATTCCTTCGGAGAAGAGGAGGTTGAGTGATTTATCGTCGTGTCAAATGTCTTAATCGAAATCCAGGAGTCATGCTATTTTTTCTGTTGCTTGTTCTGACAATAATTAATGTTATTTTGCAGCTTTCATATCTTCCATTTAGAAGGCGTGATATGATATTGGATCATGAAAATGGTGAATTCTTTGGTTCGTTTGAAGGATATGGAGAGACAGATTATTCATCAAAGGAAGAGAAAAAGAACAGAAAGCCTGGTCTCTTAAACTGGTTCAAGCTTAAGGTATGCATCTTCTTTGTAACTTATGGCACATAATTGCTTAACTCTTGCATTATATAAACTTGTGCATGACATAGGGTCTCTTCAATTTTCCTGATTGTTCCATTCCTTATGAGCAGCTATATTTAACAAAGCTTCCAAAAGTCATTTCAACGTATTGGCCTCCTTTATATTATTTATTTGATAATTCTACGTTTTCATGTTTTCTCTTGTTGTTTTCTGGGTTAAAGATTGTTTTTTCCTTGGATAAAGTTCAATAAATATCTACCTTTTCATAGAACTTCAGCAATTGAATAATATATTGGATGAAATTATGCTTTATAAGATATCGAATAGAACATGCTCAAATCATTGTTTCACAGCTTGCTTACTTTAAATTTTTTATTTATTTTGTCGTACATATTGTTTTCTTATGGTCCTATTTGATTCATATGTGATCCTTGCACTTCATATTGTTTGCCTCTCATCATCATGAAATCACCCATCCGCTTTCTTAACTAAGGATAGAAAAATAAATCTCTCTCTCTCTCTCTCTCTCTCTCTCTCTCTCTCTCTTAGATGATTAGAAAAAATGAAAACAAAATTATTCATGCATGCTAGAAGTAGTCATATACCAATGGAGGGTTGTACATGCATCCATCCCTGACTATGTGCTGCTTCCACACACTCAACTGAACATACGTCAAAATTTGCTCCAAGGGACATAGGAGAATACTTCAATGGCTAAGTACTTAGGGGGTAGAATTTTGGTAAATTTTGTGATGGAAAGTAAAGAATTAAATTGAGATTATTGGGGTGAGCAAAACTTCACATTGATTATAGGAGTTCTCTAATTGTAATCATCATATCATTATTAGTTTTATCTTGTTTCTTTGGGCAACTTGGTTAATTCTCATTTTTGTTTATTTGTGCTTAGTTTTTTAAGCGGTTTTAAACATGATTCATGATTTTTTTTCGGACTACCTCTTTCCATGTTATGTTTGATTTGTTATTTTTTCTCTAATCTTCAATATTAATTTTATGATAAAAGTACCAAAATGATCACTCAACAATTTGTGAGGGACCAAAATGGTCCCTAACTCTTTTGAGGGACCAATTTGGTCCCTAACTCTTTAAAAAGGGGTCTTTTTGGTCCTAACATCAAATTTAAGGATTAATGGTGTTAAATCAAAAGGTATTTTGTTCATTTTTTATTAAATTATTTATTAAATATAATTTTCAAGTAATAGTATTTTTTATTATTAAACATTTCTTTAATACAACAACAACATCAAGCTTTTATCCCATTACGTGGGGTCGGCTATATGAATCATTTTTCTCAATTGTCTTATTAAAAGTCAAATTCTCGTTTAAATCTAATAAAGAAAGGTCATTCCTAATATTTTCTAACCAATTTGTTTAGGTCTACCTCTACCTTTCTTAACATAAGTCAAATCTAATACCTCTATTTTCCTAACCGGGTCATCGAAAGGCCGACGTTTTATGTGACCAAACCATCTAAGGCGATTCTCTCTAATATTATCTACTACTGGAGCTACTCCAACCTTTTCACAGATATGCTCATTTCATATCCTATCTCTAAGGGTAAAGCCACTCATCCACCTAAGCATCCTCATCTCTACCACACTTAACTTAGTATTATGCTTCTCTTTTAATGGCCAACATTCGGTACCATAAAGCATTGCAGGCCTCACCACCATCTTATAGAAAAAAATTATTAATAATTTCTCGAATTGTATTTTTTTCCCAAATTTTCATGTAGTTGCGATCATCTTGGCCTAAGCCTTTTGTTATTAGCTCCTTTGCCTCATTCATGGCATTATAAATGAAATAGACCATTTACTTGTTCTCCATAGCAACCATTCTCAATGCATGAACAAAGGACTTTATAATTGTGGTAGCATAATTTACTTTTTAATCAAAATCTCATATTTATAATAATATCTCATGTCTTACCGTTTAGATCTCACTGCCCATGCACAACATAACAACTGTATAATTGAACATATTAGCTTGTGTCAAGGATGCTTTGTAAATTTAAGATCATTATTGAAAATTTAGTGGTAGTAGGTTGAATGATCCTTTTTTTTTTTTAATAACTTCATCATGGCTAAAAAGTAAAATCCAATTGTGATTGTAGATAAATTTATCTTCTTTCTTTTAATCAAAGCATTCCTAGGTTGTGTCAAATCCCCAAGTTTTTCAAGTATTAAGTGAATATAATGTGAGGTATTTGGAGTCCAATAATGATGTTTTATCTTCTCTATTAATTTATTATCGCGTTATGTACACTTGCATTCATTGGTGATAAATTGGACAACATGATACTCAATTTCCACAATAGTCACTTGGGCTTAAGGCTATCAATGTTATAAGGTGCAATTCCTCTTTAACTTTAAAATTTATCCGTACATCTCTTTTGCCCAGGATGGCATAAGCCTCAAGGTTCTTGTATGCATGAGTCTAAGGTGCATCTCGTTTGCTCAAATTTAAACATTAGAGGTTAAGGCCCTTCGCAGTTCAACGTGAGGTCCCTAGCTAGCCGAGAATCTAAGGTTGCCTAAGGAAGATTTGGGGTGCCTACTGCAGCTGTTGACATGGTGACGGTGTTGGTAGAGTAGCCAATCATCAACTAAGTTAGGAGGCTGGATCTTACCTCCTCAGCTGATACTCTAAGTGTCAAAGCCTATCTAGCTTAATCTAGAGGCATACCATGTCTACAATGTAAGCAAGACAATGGAGATGTCCTAGGTGGTTTTTAGGTTGGTTGGTGGAAGAAGACCTGCTAAGAATAGGTGTGTATGTTTTTTTTTTTATGTATGCTGGTAAGACTTCTAATTTTGTGTCATTTGGTTGGCATGGGTTTCAACCCAAGAACTTGCTCAAGTTAGGAAGGGTCTAAGATCAAATTTAGGCAATTGGGCTTAGTCTAAGAGGTCTCGCTTGATCAAAGGAGCTTGTTTAGGATATCTTAGTTATGTCCATGGTGAGCTAAATGATGAGCTTAGCTAGTTCATTTAGATTCAAATCTAGCTAGGGACTCATTGTTGAGCCAAAGTATGCCAGTTGTGGTCAATTTACTAAATTGACTAGTTTTGGGTTAGTTAGGCATACCCACAACTCACTTGGTCAATATGCAGTGTTGATGAGGACATTAGGACATGGAAGATTTATTAGAGGCGAGGCCGTCGATCTACGGCAACGATTTCACCGCTTTACTTTTAATTTTTCATATTTATTATTGATGTATTAGTTTTTATTTATGAAGTTTTATTATGCTTTCCATTTTTACCCTTACTTAAGGGCTTAGGTATGTGTAAGACCTAGGGGTATTGTAGTATTTTTTATTTTCTCATTGTATGGGCTATTTAAAGCTTCCATCTTCTTCTTTGAGGGGTAATGAATGAAATCTACGAAAATTCCTGCACATGTGTTCTTTGGAGAGTTGTGAGAGTTTTAGAAGAGAGCTTTGGAGAAATCCCTAGGGAGGGAAATTGGATCACCCACCAACCTTGGAAGCGTCCGGGTTCGTGGTTCTTACGTCTTTCTTTATTTTCTTTTCTTTGTCCCTCCTCCCTTCACCGCCGTCGGCTCTACCTCTTCCTCCACTAATCTGTTGGCCTCCTAGCACCACCCAACTGGCCCTCAAACCCCTTACCCCTCTTGTCATCGGCCCCACCATCCTCTTCACCGTCCCCCTCACTTTCCCCTCCAAATCGCCAACCCACAAATCACCCCAATCCCCTTTCCCCCAAACCGTGGCTCCACGTTTTTCCCCCACCTAAGCTGTCGGCCTCTCTTGCCTCTTTCCCCTACATTGCCTTATTTCCTAATTTGGGTTTGAACAAAATTTGGGGCAGATTTTGAATTCAATCCAATTGATTTGAAATTCAAATCCTTTCCTAAAATCTCAAATCTATTTTTGGAAAGTCATCAAATCTATTCCAAATCAAATTTGATTAAATCCCTTTCCCTTATTTGAAGTTCCCTGTTTTTGGAAGGTGTTAAATTTCTCTCCAAATCTCCCTAGCTCCATTAAGCCGCTGGCCCCACCTTCTTTAAGTCCTTAGATTTTTTTCCTAACCCAATCTCTCCTCTTGGAAATAATTCAAACCTCCTCTCCCCAAATTCAAATTGTTTCCTAAAATAAAATTCTATTTTTAGGAAACATATCCAATCAAATCCAAATCAAGTTTGAATGGGATTGGAATTAATTCTTCTCTCCTTAATTGGAATTCCCAAAGAGGCAAGCATTAAACCCTCTCCCCAATCCCCTCCACTCTCTTGATGCCGTCGGCCCTATGGTCCCTCTCCCAATTGATTTCTTTCCAAAACTCTAAGCTCCTATCAAAGAAATTAATTCCCTAATTCCTCCTTCCCTCTCCTCCCTCTCTCTACCGGCCACCCACATCAAACCCTAGCAGTCCACTACAAGTCCTCTTCTCTCAGTTTTTCTTCTCTTCCTGAAGTTTCCAAGTGCTGTCCAGATTTCTGAACACCACCTGCAGGCTGTCCAGGAATTTCAGCCAACCCCACTGCTATCCGGAAAAAGATTGGCTGTTGTTCTGAACTTCAGCATTAGGAAAATTGCTGTCCAAGAACTCCGGCATCTTCCCCTGGCCCCCCTACCCACGGGAGTCCTCTTCAAAGTTCAAACTGGTGTCCAAGAAGGACAACTTGCTGTCCATCCATTCCAGCAAGAGGATATCAACCGTTTCGCTGCCATCAAGCCACCAACAGCTTTCCAAGCTTGCGAGAAGGTGGAATCTTAGCAAGGGGTGAACTCTTACCTTCTCTTTTACCTTCCTCGATTGATCCTTGCTTGTGGTTTTATTTGGTTCATGCAAAATTTTGCCAAGCTTCGCTAAAAGCCTAGTATTTAGTAGGAAGCGTGTGAGAGATCTTTCATGACACTATTCTTATTGTTAGATTAGGGATTTCTTGTTGAAACCTATTTCGTATGCAACATTAGGAGTAATTGATTGTTATGTGGTTTTTAGTTTTCGCAAGTAACTTGGCCTAAGCTTATGTTTACCGTTATTTATGTTTTATTTCATTGTTTAACTCACCATAAAGCTTAGTTAACTTGTTCCTAATCATCAAGCGTACAAAATCCTTATCTAAATCATATTTTTCATATATGTCTTGCATCATCTGGTATCAAAGCATGGTTTGCTCTTAGTGCATGAGCTAGGATCCATCGTATACTTTTCTTTATCATTGTTAATTGTTGCTACATTGCATTATTTGCATCTAGCCCTTTTATGTTTGCTGTCCATACACTTTTCCATCCATTTTGCAAGCTTTAAGTGTGTTTTTATTCATATTAATTGTTGTCCTTTACATCCTAGTTACCGTAGGTGTCCTGTAGTGAACCCTAATGGACCCAGAACAACTCGGCAGGACTTTAGACTTATTGGTAGGTCAAATGAATAACATTAGCCAACAACTCAAGGAAAACCAAGCTGACTTAGCTGATCTCCGTCGTTAGATGACAGAGCGCTTCAATACCCTAGATCGAAGTAGGGACCACCCTCCCCTTTACACACCTTCTAGATCTCCATCCATGTACGAGGATGATACCTACCCAAATGAGGGACTTCCTCGTGCCCCTCATTGAGTCCCCCACTATGGACATAACCCTCAACATGACCCTGATATACCACTAATGAAGAACATTAAAGTCGATGCTCCTACCTTTGATGGCACCCTCGATCCCTAGCTCTTCCTAGACTGGGTCAAAGGTATGGACAGTTTCTTTAAGTGATATAACATCTCCGAGGCTAGGAAGGTTAGTTTTGCTTAAATAAAACTCACGGGTAGGGCGAGTCAGTTTTGGGCCAACCTAGAGAGCCTTAAGATGATTACCCCATCACTGATTGGCCATCCATGAAGCATGAAATTAAACAGAAGTACTTGCCACCCTCGTACTTCGCCAGGCTGTTAAATAGGTGGAATAGGTTGACTCAGGGCAACAAATCGGTCAAGGATTACGTCACATCTTTTGACGACTATCTGATTCGCTGCAAATGGGAGACCTCTACTACCCCCGCGCATATCCTATCCATGTTTCGTACCAAGTTGCGAGAGGATCTTCGCAATGAGCTGTTCGCCCGGAACATCACTACCCTTGAAAATGCCTACAGTTTAGTGTTAGACCTAGAGGAAACCCGTTCCCAACACCCTAGTCGACACCACGACTCTAGGCCTTCCTACAGAGCTTCTGATAGTTCCACCCCTCACACCCCCACTGCCCAGCCGACCTCAGGGAGCACTACCCGACCCTCGTCTAGTCCCCCCACTCCCCGTCTTGATATTAGAAGTAAGCCTCCCACTCCGGATACCCCTCAGTCTAACCCGGGAACAAATGCTTTAAATGTCAGGGTTATGGACATATCGCCTCTTAGTGCTCTAGTCCATACAAAGTCATGATTATCTAAGAGATCACTGAGTCGGAATTCGAGCCTGAAGTCGACCAGATTTATTAGGCGGACAACAATGGTGAATTCTTTGAGGAGGATGACGACACTGTTGTCATCCAATACATTTAGAAAATTGACACTTCTCCCACCTGCGTATTTAGATGCGCACTGTCACAACCCATTGTCACTGACAACTGGCATAGAACTACGATCTTTCAAACCTACACCAAAATCAAGGATAAGAACTGTAAAGTCGTCGTGGATAGTGACAGCTGCATTAATGTTGTCTCCTCCGGCATGGTGTCTAAGCTTGGCCTGTCTGTCGTTGCTCACCCCAACCCCTATAAGGTAGCTTGGGTCAACACCACTACCTTGGAGGTAAAGAAATGAAGCTTCATACCTATCTGCTTCCCTGTTAATAAGGAGAATGTTTGGTGTGATGTGTTGATTTTGAATGTTGGACAAATCCTTCTAGGTCGTCCCCTGCTATTTGACAATGATGCCCACATCTATGAACGTTCAAACACCTGCGTGTTTGAAAATGAGGGCAAAAAGATCAAGCTTTTGCCATCAAAGCCTTGGGTTACGGATGATCTTGAATCCTGCCTTATCAAATCCAAGAAGGGACTGAACCTAATAGCTTCCATAGCCCAAAGCGCACCCTTGCATGCCTTAGTCGATCGTGAGACTTCCACTGAGTTTGACGAACCAGGCCCTTAGGAGATTCAACCCATACTTAGTAAACTTGTTGATGTCTTCCCTGATGATCTTCCTGATCAATTACCTTCAATTAAAGACAGCCAATATGTTCTAAATCTAGTCCCTGGAGCCTCCCTATCCAAACTCCCCACAGTCGAGTTTGCCTACCTTTATTCTATGACCTGTGCCATTGGTTTAAGTCTTGCTGAAACTGTTTATGGGCTCAATCCTAAGCCGTTGATAGATCTCATACCCATGTGTCATAGGTATAAGATTTTTGAGTCTGCATCTACATTTGCATGATTTACATAAGGAAATTATATGCAAAATTGAGCAGAGCGACATTAATTATAAGCTTCCTGTTGACTTTAAACAAAGATTTAAAATTTTAAAGGTTGGTGACTCAGTGATGGTGCAGATTCGTCCGGAACGGTTCCCACAAGGAACTGTTAAGAAGTTACATGTTGAAAGTGCAGGGCCATTCAAAATAATCAAGAGAATCAATGACAATGCATATGAGGTGGATATGCCTGCAATATTCAACATTAATCCCTCCTTTAACATAGAAGATCTGGTTGCCTATGAGGATCTGGAGTGTAACCCACCAAATCCACTTCAATTTGAGCCTTGTGTGACCCCACCTTGTGAGAACCCAAGCTTACCTCCACTCCCAAATGTTTCTAAAATACCTATAGCGAAGAAGGTTGGTATGATTTTAAGTGATGATATTATTTCCACAAACGAGGGTGATCGAAGAAAGTATTTGATTAGGTGGAGAGGCAAGCCTGAGCCAGAGGACACCAGGTTATAGCGTGAGGAGCTTCAGCAGATTGACCCAGACACACTATAGTTCTACGAGAGCACCCGAGATGCATACTCGACGGATTCAAGCCTTTTTTCACCCCGGGAGAGTGATGAGGACATAATTAAGCTTATGCTCATAGTGAACTGTTGAGCTATGTGGTTTAAATTATACATAATTAGGTGGGCCTGCCCCATCCAATGAGAATATAAATGTGAATTGATCGCTATTAGTTGGCTTATGGGAGCCAAACATAAATTATAGGGTGCTTTGGGCGCATTAAAGTTGATTTGAACCTTAGGCACACAAGCCATGATCAAATCTAAGCTCGCTTTAAAAAATAAATAAAAAAAATTTAAGCTCGCTTTGACCTAATTGGATTGACCTAGATCAAATTGCTTGTGTGCATGGACCCAATTAAGTTTGGTCAACATTAATTATCTAGGTTTCGCTTATTAGACCTTAATTGGTAGTGGGGAATTATTTTAACAATTTGACTTTGTCAAGTTGACTCTTGACCTTGAGTCCATTGAAACCACTTGGGTCAATCAGGACCATATGTGCCACCTTACTTTTGTTTTTTAAAAATGAAAACATCTATTATTATCATTTAAAAAAAAGGCTACGACATGAAACACATGCAATGCTTTCCTAGATGAAAAGAAATAAAAATGAAAATCACTAATAAAGCCAATATGTGGCGAAGAACTAATAGCTAAATAGACCAGCCTAAGGGACCAAAATAAAAACGGCTAACTTGAAGCTTGGTTTATTTCAGTTTGTGAAGGATATACTTTCTTTTTTTTTTCTTTCCTTTTGGTATGTATAAGTTAAAAACATCTTAGTTGCAAGCTCCTCTGTGCTAGAAATGTTTAACCTATAAAGCATTAGAAAGAAAGTTAGGGCCACCCATGAGCTTTACATCAAAATCGAGAACAAAAACCTTGGGTGGGTCTAGAATATTAATCATGTGAGATGTGTGGGGTTAATCAAAATCATTGGGCTAGCAACACAAGTGCCACCTTAGGTTAGCTTGCGCAATTGTGGTCCAATAGGGTTAACACTAGAGCATCTTAGACTTTTAAGTCAACTTTGGTTCACTTAAGTCAATCGAGGGCAAATGAGTCAAATAATACTTGATTATTTTGGTCAACAAGTTGACAAAAAATCAACCATGGCTTTGTTGAGCTAGTTTGTTGGTTAATCAGGGGCCATGCACCCCACCCTTATATTTTCATAGTATACAACATTATTTTCTTTTGTTATGTGATGAGTTTAGCCCTGACAATTAGCATCTAAATGGGTCCTTGTCAAATTACTAACATGCCAAGTAGATCATATTGAGCCAAACTGGTCATTTTAACTTATCAACCGAACACTAATGAGACCCCATGAATGGGTCATTTTAAGCTTTTTGTTTGTTTAAGTGACCCGGTCATTTTGGGTCAGGCTTTGTTGAGATGACTATTTTGGAAATGATGACCTCATTGATATTTCTAGGTACATTGTCATATATGATATTTTTTGTGTAGCCTGAGACATTGTTGAGGGTGATGATGATGTTATTTATATATTTCAAGAAATTAGTGGTGATTATAATGTTGTCATAGATGTCATTAAGGTGGTCAGAGACATTGTCATGGATGTCATGGGCATGGCCAAAGTCATAGTTAGGGTGGTGGTGATGATATGGTCGAAGTTAGCAATGATGAAGTCTAAGTTGTCAAAGATATTGTTGAGGTGGATCAAAGACAGTGTTTAGTTTTATTGAAGAATGATGATAATTATGACAATGGTATTGTCAACTTAGTCGAGGTTTTAGTCAACGATGGTAGCTATGATAGGGGATAAATAATGTTGGCCAAAATTGATGATGAATTGACATTTTGGTTGAAGGCGACAATGATGACCTTGCTAGATGTTTAATGATGTCAGTTGAGCAAGGCGAACTCTAACAGAGGGCAACATTGTTGTGGATTCATACAATACTCATCTTAGTGATCTCCTCAGAGTTTCTTGAGCTTGCTAAAGGCTCTGCTTGTAGTTTTGAGCACTAAACAAGGCATTGCACTGTGAGATACACACCTTCACCATATGCTAGCATGCACCTGATGGCCAGGGGCTTGTTATTTGAAGAATAGCAGATGGTGTGTCAGGATGAAGAAAAGTTGCATGCATTTTTCAGTACACCTGAATGGGTTTTCATGGAGGTAAATGGCAATAAGGATGAACATCATTCAAGAAGAGATGCCAATTTGTATCAATTCTTCTTGGTACCATTATAGTTCCAGTAGAAGATAAGATTAGAGAGAGTCGCCTTAGATGGTTTGGTCACATAAAACGGCGGCTTTCCGATGACCCGGTTAGGAAAGTAGAAGTATTAGATTTGACTTATGTTAAGAAAGGTAGAGCCAGACCTAAAATGACTTAGTTAGAAAATATTATGAATGACCTTTCTTTATTAGATTTAAATGAGAATCTGACTTTTAATAGGACACAATGGAGAAAAAGGATTCATGTAGTCGACCCCACGTAGTAGGATAAAGGCTTGATGTTGTTGTTGTTGTAGAGTGAACTTGATACTAACACTATGCTACGTATGTCCTTATATAAAATCTTGATAATTTTTTAAAGAATGTAAGGCGGTGCAGTGTTACAGTTCTGATTTAAAAAATTATCTGTTGTTTTTGATATACAATTCTACAGTTCCTTGAATGATCAATATTTAAAAAAAAGGGCCAAAACAAGGATGAAAAGGTTGGTTACAATTGTCAAATACCGAATTAATTGCATCATTTTGGTCTGCTTGACTTGAAAGGCAGCAGAATCAAAGATCGTGTTGGAAGTTTTGATTTTGATTTGTTGAGAAGAGGAATTTGGTTTCGTAGAAATTAAGGGTAAAGAGATGGAGATTAAGAAGATTATAAGAATGAATGGCTCAAAATAGGGAATGCAGGAGGTAAAGAGAAAAAAGCAAAAAGAAGCCATATGATTAGGAGAAGGGGGGAGATCAACTAAGAGGAAGAATGCTAAGGCAAATGTCGTTTTTGCAACGGTAATTAACCATCTTCAAAGACTTCAAATACTAGCAATAAATTTATTGATACTCTAACTCTGCTGACATTCAGATAATTACAAGCATCGTATGCCTGGCAAATAATAGATTGAGTGGTGAAATAATAACGACATAATGTTGTGCCACTAAAGACCATTGACTGAATGACAACCTTAACAAAAGGCTAAATTCTTAAACATAATGACTTGTGACTGTTGACGTCACTGCTATTGGTATTTTCCCACTTCTTTTAAAAGAACACATTTCATGTGTAGCTTTACAATCATGGTACTTTGCTTGCTCCCATTATTTTATGCAGTGTCTATGTATCAGTTTGTTATTTTTAATGTATCTCTTCATTGTTGTAAGTTAAATTAAATTATACGTAAGAGGTATTTTTAAGTAATGTTCTCTCTCTGTGTACTCTTATTCCTCCAGAAGCGAGATAGTGCTATCACAAGTTCTGAAGGTGATAAGTCTAGTGGCACGAAATCACTTACTACACCTTCAACCCCCCAGGCAGATTGTGCAAACCTTCCTTCAGAATCAAGAATTTCAAATTCTTTACTCTCAGAGAGTTCTCCTGTCAATGCTCTTGCAGAAGCCTCGCTCAATGGAGATCTTGCTTCTGAAAATGTTTCACTCCAAGAAACACCGCTGGTATGTTTTGATATAAGTGATTATACAACAAATTTTTAAATGTAAATTTGTACTGGAGCACATGGTACGCCTAAAGCTTGTAGAATGTCAAGATTTATTTCTTCAATATTATCTTTAGGCTAGTAACTCCATTGGTTTAATTTTATAAGTTATTGTCGTTGTTGAAAGAGAGAATATATCATGTTCTGTTGGTTGAAATCAGTTGCCTACAAGATAAAGAGTTGAAAATCCTCACTTAAGAGTACATATATTGAAATGAAAATGTTTCTCTATAATCTGGTACTTAACATATATAAAAATTTTCAATCTAGTAAATTTCCTGCAATATCTCCCCTTCAAGCTGTAGTGTATATAAAAATAAGTTTTAGCTTATTACTTGGAGAAATTAAGACATCTTAGAAGAAAAGTACTAAATAAAGATTGAGTGATAAACTGTACTACTTTATAGTCCAATGTCTGCAACAACTTTGCAATGTTTGTCAAATCAGGTTTGAGGACTCTATACTCTATGGAGTTATCATCTATTTTCAGCTTTTGGAAGCTTACATATTTTGTTCTCCTCTTGAGTAATAAATCGAAAGATTACTCCATATAAATTGTTTTGATGAGTATTCTCTTAAATAAAAGAATTACTAACTTCCATTTATACTATCAACCATCCTTGATTAATTGGAACAGATCTAAGACGAGCAATTCATAAATTTTTTTTTTTAATTCATGAAAGTCTTAAAACAATCAATACCATGGATTTGAGTGTATTCTTTTGCCACTAATGAGGTCTTGTAACAATTAATAGAGGCATTAGGACATAACTAAACAGTGAACCCATCAATAAGAAATAGGGAATTCCACCCATTTGAGGACAATTTAAGGGAAAGCAATTGCTAGATCAACTGTTCCATTAAAGAAAAAATAAACATGTAATTTGTCATGAAAAAACCCATAGAACGTAGAAGAAACATTGTAGAATTAGATTTCCTTCCAACTTATTTTGGTTGCAATCGCTTCAATGGTTCTTTGTGTTAGCTGCTAAATATTCCAAACTGCTATAAACCACTTAATGCTTAATCTTGTTTTCATGCAATATTTTTCTTAATGCAGCAACATCAACCTGCTAGTGCACACAAGAAAATAAACAATGACGCAAACACTTACATCTCAGATTACATGCTCCAAATTTCAACTGTAGCTCTCTGTTTCTTCCTGACCACTACTATTATTTGGAATTTCCGCCTTCTACTGAAGGGAACTTTTCCAGCCATAAACCAGTTGGAATTGCCTGCCATTTGTCCGGAGGAATTCTTGCTGATGTACAGAAGATTTCATTTTTGGGGCAGCTTGGACATCTTCTGACCACCTTTTTTAGCCACTCGAATCAGTAACCAAGCCCAAAAGGGCTGAGGGAGAAGGTCTAGGGCTCCGGGGATTGAGTGTGGTAGATTTCCGGACTCCACTAAGATCTGCTCTCTCCCCACCTTTCCAAAACAGGAAATCCTTCTTACATCAGGAAATTCCTGAAAATGACTAAACCCAAAAATTTATTTCTAATGGAAAGGGTTATAAATAGCTAGCATCCTTAATCATACTTTGACACTCCTAATTACAAAACTATTGCTTCCAAGCAATTAAAAGAAAAGAAAAGAAAATTAAGACCAACATTAAAATTTAATTACGATGCAATTAATGACTTTCATTTCTACTTTCTTGTGCATATTTTCTACTTGTGCTATAACCTCTCGTATAATTCCACAGATTCCCATCTAGCTCAACTTTGCTGTATAGACATATCTTTGTTTGTCCTCATAATCATTATTAGCTTTATCCGATCAATTTGGGAAAGCTAGACGTATCCTTTTTGTATTTCTCTTAATTGCATGTTTATTAAATTTCTTTACCTATACCAGGATAGCACAAAAACTATGGATCATATTGATCTACTGAGGGAACAGCTAAAAATATTGTCTGGAGAGGTTGCTCTTAGTTCAAGTGTTCTTAAACGACTTTCAGATGAGGCGGCAAATAACCCTAGGAAGGAACAAATTCAAGTAATTGCTGTTCCCTTATACATTTCTTTTTGATCAATTTATTTGAGTAATGTATTCATAATATGTTTGTTGATTGTTAAGGTGGAGATGAGGAAAGTTGGTGACGAGATAAAGGCAAAGAACCAGCAAATGTTTGCTTTGGAAAAACACATTGCTGTTATTCTTTCTGCTCATAAAAATAACCATGAAAAGTTGGATATTTCACCGGTAAACTCATCCATTACTGACATTTAGGCTTAGTTTGGGACAGCTTTTGTACTGCTTCTTGAAGCAACTTTCTAGTACAAAAATTTTAATTTTTATATTAAAAAGCTGCTTCAAAAAGCGGTAAAAAAGCTTTTCCAAACAAAGCCTTAGTTTTCTTGCTTTTTATTTTAAATAAGCAACATCACTAATAGACGTACTATTCTTTTCATTCAGTCCTATGCTGCACTCGTAGAACAACTAAATGAAAAGACCTTTGAACTTGAGGTGAGAGGCAATTTCTTATCACATTTGCTGTCCTTTTTCTTGAACTGTGGGTATATTTTCCCCAATCATGTGTTGCTTTTCACTCATGCTGTGAGCTTAGTATTGAGAATTGCTTATATCAAACTCGTTCAGCCTTTTTTTTTTTAATTTTTTTCTGATTTGATAGAAATCATCATCTTTCCAGGTAAAAACTGCAGATAATCGAGTAATCCAGGATCAGTTACAACAAAAGGTTAGATAAAGTAGAATATCATTCTTCTAATTTTCCTACTGCTTTCCTAAGAATATAATTAAAAATCTGATTCACGATCTCCTTGATGGATCAGATTTGTGAATGTGAAGAATTACAGGAGACGGTCACTTCCCTAAAGCAACAGCTTTCTGAAGTTCTTGATAGGAGGACTTCTTCTTCCATCAATTCGGCACAATATAGCGTTGATGAAATGAGCTATCATGAACTACAAGGAAGAAAAGAAAGTTTGCAGTCAAGAGAAAGAAATTCGGAGCTGCAACAAGCACATCCTGTAAGTACTCGTGTTTTTTTCTTTATTCAAACTATCAGTTGATATTATTGTACATGCAAATGTTTTTCCACAAAATGTAAGCCCTTTTGATATGATACAAATTCTTGTGTTGGGAAAACAGGATTTGCTTTATTGTAAAGGTCAAATATGCTTCATTCTTCTCTAGATCCTCATCTTATCCTTGACGCATTTAGAAATGTCTTAACACATCTGCTTCGACATAAATCCTTTTAATTTCAACATGTATGGTCTTTCAGAGTCTTTTATCCACTAAAATTATTTTCCTGTCAACCTGATTCTCCAACCAAACACATTGCCTTGATTCATCAGAGTTTCAGAAATCAGTGGATGACATTTTATAATATTTATGAAATTGTAATGTGATTTCGTGAGAAAGTTTCCCTTGCAATATAGAGTTGTAATTATGAAAGTTGTAAAATATTTGCTTCATGACAAATATAGGAACAAATTTATTCAGGATAAGATGGTTGAAGTTATAAGTAGAAGTTATTGATCTCCCAAGTTGTTAAGAGGGAAGCTTTGATGAAGTTTAACCAAATTTGTTGTGATACCTTAGTTTATTTTATGTGGGGATGGCATAATTTATTTGGTGTGAAATTTTCTAAAATGAAAAGCTAAAATAGTATACAGGAAATTTTGTGAGTTTAGAGAAACAAAGTTTAACTACATGTTGCCAGATAAGGTAAATCACCTTTGTATTTAAGTGTTGGGCAGATACAAATATATAAATGAGCAATAAAACTAAAATGTATTAATTGAGAAATCATCAGTTGGGAAATAAATTTAATTATTGTGGCATTGAACGATGAGGATTCCTAAAAATAACCCCAAATAATTGCAAAAGTTAAATTGATAATGATCATGTCAATAATGATATATTTTTTTTTAGAGAATTAGAGGGATGCCCCATTCAATCCTTGAGTATTAGCCATGGCAGTTTTAACCTTAATCTGCTAAAATCCTAGTTGTTCACTTAATTGTCTTGTTATATATATTTTCTGGTCATATAATGCCTGATTGCGTAATTTTGGCATTCCTTAAGTTGATTATCCTCCACTTTGTCCTCGTTTATTTCTCCCAGGATTATGATATTGAAGATCTCAAACACAAAATCTCCCAACTAACAGAAGCAAAAAACGGACTTGAAGCGCAAAACCAGAAGCTAGCAGAGGAGAGCCAATATGCAAAGGGACTTGCTTCAGCTGCAGGGGTGGAGTTGAAGGCTTTATCAGAAGAGGTTACTAAGCTAATGAACCACAATGAGAGGCTTACCAACGAATTGGCCCAGCTGAAGAATTCTTCTCACCGTAGAGTAACCAATGGTCAGAAAGTCAACAGAGGGAACAGCCACATTAAGCGACATGAACCAAACAACAAGAGAGATTATACCTTGAATTATGAGAGAGAACTTGCGCTTGAAGCCGCTTTAATGGAGAAAGAGCAGAGAGAAACAGAACTGCAGAAAAAGGTAGAGGAATCGAAACAAAAGGAAGCCTTTCTGGAGAACGAGCTTGCAAACATGTGGGTGCTTGTGGCGAAGCTGAAGAAATCTCAGGTAAGTAAAATGGATGATTTGGAAGAGAAATAACAGGGGAATAAAAGGCTTGAAGAAATGGGTATTCGGGTGGTAGATTTCTAATTGTGATGGAGATTGATTGATCTGGTTCTTTATTATTTTTTATGTAAAAGTTTGTACTTGTGAAAATCAGATTTCTTTTTTTTTTTTGGGTTTAGTTGTAAAAATGGAGGGGCGTTGGAAGGTGACTTTGTATATGAAGATTACTACATAATAGTGTGAATCAAGCTCATTCTTTTTTTTTTTTTTTTTTCAAGCTTTTTTTTTTTTTTTTTTTTTGCTTAAAAACAAAGTATTTCCCAACTATACTTCTTCCTAGATGTTGTAACCAAACTGGAAACGCTGATGTGCAATTTGTAAATAATGAAAGATCAATAATGTCCAAGTGCAGGACGATTGATCTTTCGAAGTTCTTAGATTTTTTTTTCCTTGGCGACCATAATAGGATTAATTTCTCTTTCGTTATTAGAATGTTCAATTTTGCTGGATATGTTTTTGCATCGTTTGAATTTAGCATTTCCTTCTTTTTATAGAGATCTTTGCCTCAAATTATGTGGGAATTTTTTGATCTTGGATGCAAATTAAGTATGAAGCTTCGTTAGTCCATGTTGTTATTGATAAGCTCGCTGTCTGATTGGTACTCTCTCCATCACCAACTGCACAAAAAGGCTTCTCTCCACTATGCTATTCCATCACTCCACATCATAGTGACTGTTATCTTCAACTTGCTAATTAGTTCAGAATATTCTATACACTATGTATGTAGCTATTTATGTATACATTATGCAAGATATGTACTAGTGGTTGTCCTTTGTATTCATGTTATGAGATTAATACATTGTTGGCTTTCTACACTTACTCTTTTACATTTTTCTGCTCTACCTTCTTATCTCCTCTTTCTTCTTCAATGGTATCAAAGCCACCTCAAGCTTAACTGCTCCTTATTCCTTGCTTTCTAGATTGATTTTTGAACCTTTAAGTGCTTCCAACACTGTTGCCAACTCGCAAATTGAACTTGTCAACATAGCATATATGCTCATTTCCATCGTCTCTCAAATTTCTTATGTCCAATATGAAAGTTATGGTACGCATTTAGCTTAACAACGATAACTATCCCACATGGAGATTGAAGATACTCAAAATGTTCTCACCAAGCAACTTTGCAGGCTTCCTCACATGAGAATTTATCTGCCCTCGAAAATCTCTCCTGAACCCACTCTCAACTCTGCATACACCACTTGGGCCCTCCTGGATCAGAATCTCTCAGCAACCCTCATCTCCACCATTTCCCTAATCATCCTACCCTACATACACAACATCCCTTCATGTTCTGACATTTTGAGCACTCTAGAAAAACGCCTACATCCTACAAATCGCTCAAGAGTTATTCAACTCAAAAATGAATTCCACAATGTCCTAATGAAAGACATAACAATCTCTCATTACTTATCCAATGTCAAGTACATCAGCGACAACATTACTATAGCTGGAATGTTGGACCTCATATCGATTTAGAGTATGTCATTCTATATATCCTCAACAGCCTTCCTCACACCTATCAATCCTTCAAAAATGTCATTAGAACTATACTAACTCCTATTAGCCTTGATGACATCTAAAACTTTCTCAATCATATACAATCCAACACGACTTATTCGCTTCAAGAGGGCGGATGAACAAATACAACAGAGGTCGCTCAAACCTCAACAATAGCACAACTTTAATGAGTCTCTTCCTAGTTTGCTTGACGAACTCGCAGTGTTTTCACATCCAATCAAACATCATGTTAGATTTACAACAAAATTGGGTACACCACACCAACTTATTGGCATCGAAGCAATTTACAGTATCGACCCAGTCCACCTCCCTAGCTAGGTGGTTTATACTCTCAACAACAAACAACTTTGAAAGATTGGTTCCTGGACTCTGGTGCATCTATACACTGCACCTTGGACATCTCCAGCATCCCACTCCAAATACAGGATCCGACTCAATAGCAGTTGGCAATGGAAAAACTCTCCCAATTATCCAATTGCCAATAGCGTACAGGTTTACGCTAAGCTACATCTAAACAATATTCTCCATGTTCCCTCTATCTCTGATAATTTGCTCTCCATTCACAAGCTCGCATCTTATAATTATAGGCAAGATTTTCATTGATGGTTTTTCTAAATTCACTTGATTTTATCCAATGCATATCAAAGCTGAAATCACCAACAACCTTATTGATAGCAATGACAGAAAATCAATACAACTCTAAAATAAAAGCCATTTTTTCTAATTGAGTTTGTGAATATCTCAATTGCATCTTAACTATTTTTCTCGACCAAAAAGGAATTTCACACACCTTTTGTTGTCAATATACTCCAGAGCAAATGAAGTTTTCTGAACGTAAGCACAAACATATACTTGAAACAACTCATACCTTACTTCATGCAGCTCACCTCCCCCTTGTTTTTGGCTCGAAGCATTACTTACCTCCACTTATCTCATAAACAGACTTCCTTCTAAAAACACTAAAATAAATCTACTTTTCAAATTCTTCAAAAAAAAAGATCCCCTCATATGATCACCTAAAAACCTTTAGGTACCTTTGTTTTCCATGGATGAGACCACTCACATCAAACAAGCATGATCCACACTCCACTACATGCCTTTTTCTTGGTTACTTCAACATTCACAAAGGTTATCACTACTATAAAATCCAAAATTATAAAAATTTTCCTCTCCCATAATGTTATATTCCATGAACCATCACACCTCCACCTATTACCTCTCCTATTTTAGTAGTACCACACTCTCTTCCTCATAATACCACTACACAATATTCCCCATATAATCCATAGTCTTTCACACAATAATCTGATACATATATACTCCTCTACCTAGCCCATACAAACCATGACACAACCTTCCGTACACCCAACAACACATTCACTTCACATTCTACCTCTCAACAAGCCACATGTCTACCCACCAACACCCATCACATGCAAACCTGAACAAAGACAGGACATCTAAAACCCAACACAATCTTCAACCGCATAGCTCAACTCATTATCCACCAACCCAAACTTGTTACTCTCAAGCATCAAAACATCTCGAATGGAACAAAGCTATGTCAACAAAATTCCTTGCTCTCCAACGCCAAGGAACTTGGTCCGTTGTTCCACCTACATCCAAATAACAAGTCTTGGGTTGTCGTTGGACCTACAAAGCAAAACTATAATCAGCCGGCTCAATTGATTGTTTCAAAGCTCATATTGTGGCTCAAGGCTTCAAACAACAAGATGGAGTAAATTATTTATAAACATTTAGCCCAGTTGCAAAAATGCCCATAATACAATTACTTCTTGCAACTGCACTACATCATCAATGGCCAATCAAACAACTGGATGTATCCAATGCTTTTCTTCGTTGCAAGTTGGATGAAACGGTATATATGCATCAACCCACTGGATTCCCTTCATCCCAACCATGTTTATAAACTCAACAAAGCAATCTACGACCTTAAACAAGCCCCTCGCCAATGCTTCAAAACATTCTTCACAATTCTTTTATCACATAGCTTCAAATTTAGCAATGTTGAGCCCTCCCCACTCATTTACTTAACACAAATGATTCAAATGTTTAAGTTGCTATATGTTGATGATATCATGGTTACCATCAATAATGAAGCCTTCCTTTCAACTCTCATTGTTGAGCTACAACAGCAAGTCTTCCTCAAAGATCTTGGTCATATCACATTCTTCCTCAACATTCAGGTAACCTCCACACTTACATATTTCCTTTAGCAAACAATGTATGCAGTGACCATCTACTCAAATTTGGCTTTGCCAAATGCAAATCGGCACCCACTCAACTATCCCCTAAGCTTCCCACTCCTATTGATAGTGAATAGCAGTTCTCTCAACCAGCCCTCTACCATCAAATTGTTGGATCCCTATAATACCTCACCCTTACACAAGCTCACATTGCCTATACTATAAAACTCCTTTGTCAATACATGCACAACCCAGTCAACAAGCATTATCAACAGATGTAACACCTCTTGCGATACATTAAATGAACAAACACACTTGGCCTCCCAATTACATGTGGCGAACTTTCACTTCAATCCTATTTAGACTCTAATTAGGCTTTAGATACTCTTGACAGCAAAATCACATCTGGTCATTCCTCCTTTCTTGGTCCCAATTTCATATCATGGAGCGTAAAGAAACAACCAACACTAGCTAAATTCTCTACGGAAGCGGAGTACATAGCACTTGTGTTAGTTACTTTGGACATTATTTTTCTTTGTCGACTCTTAGTTGATTTTTCGATCCCCTCAATCACACCAACTCCTCTTATTGTGACAACATATCATCAATTGCCTCACAAACAGCCTAGAATTTTGCTCCCGCACCAAGCACATCAAAATTAACTATCATTTCATTAGGGTTCGAATCAGATTAAAATAAATAAATGTTTAGAACATTATAACCAAATGATCAACCTGCTGACATCTTCATTAAAGCACTATAAGGGATACAATTCTATCAGCTACACAACAAATTATCTGTACAAACTCTTGGCTAATCAATTTGAGGGGTGGTGATAAGCTCGCTGATCAATGCTCTCCCCATAACCAACTATGCAGAAAGGCTTCTCTCCACTATGTCATGCCACCACTCCACATCATAGTGGCAATCATCTTCAACTTGCTAATTAGTCCAGAATATTTTATACACTATGTTTAGCTATTTATGTATACATTTTACAATATATTTAATAGTAATTTCCCTCTATATTCTTGTTATGGGATTAATACATTGTTGACTTTCTACACTCTTCTACCTTTCTCAGCTCTAGCTTCTTATCTCCTCTTTCTTCTTTCAGTTATGCACTGATAAATGAGTGTGATTAGCTTTAGGGACTTGATTACACAAGCGTAGATAACTTCAAGTAACCTTATCCAAACTAAGACTATAACCCTCCATCCTATGCCTATGAGGGATTAAGTTGCAACATAATAGATTAAGACTTCATTTGGGAAAACTTTTTTACTGCTTTATGAAGTAAGTTTTTAGTACATTTTTTTTAATCTTAAATTTTGTTCTAGAAAGCTATTTCTTAAATAAGTAAGAAAGTTGTTCAGGCTTCGTTTGTGATAGCTTTCTTACTGTTTTTTAAAACACTTTTTTGTGTAAAAAAATATTTTGAGCTAAAAATTTTTGTCCTAAGAAATTATTTTAGAAAGTAGTAAACAAATTACTCCAAATGAACTAAGACAACAACAAATCAATCGTTTCTAGTACTCTCCTTAGTTGTTATAGATGGAGCAATGCCAATGATAGTGCAAGATCTTACAGTTGTGGCAGATGTCAATATATATAGTTTTGGCAGCTCAATTAGCTCACTCATAATTGTTAACCTCGTTGCTAGACCAAACTAATTTGTCCCCCTCTTAGTGTTTTGGTTCTCTCATGATTCTCATTCTACGAAAGATTCCTGGAATCACTTATTGGAGGATACCATTCCTTTAGCTTCACCTAACAACATTCAAGTTCCCTTAAGTTCACTTCAGCCTAGGTAGAAGAGCTAGAAAGAACAAGAGCAAGAAACTCTAATGAACAATATACAAGGAAGCTTCATCATGACCTAACTTGCAGCTTTTAAAGGACATTGTATTAGTTTCGGGTGGTAGGTTTTCCTTGCCCATTGAGAATGGTGAGGAGAGGGCAACACTCTTCTTGTGATGATTCCTAGTCCCATCGTCATAGAGCAACTTTTTCTAACACATCTATAATCTTTACCTATAAGATTTGAAGCCTCGTTTGTTCTATATGTGGATTGGCATTGTTGGTGAATGTGGGCTCATAGACAAGATAATAGCTTCAATTGCCAAGGTGTTATAGTTCTATGTCTCATCCAGTTATAGCGTCAATAACACCTTTTATACTAACTTATCTCAACATCACGATAGGTCACCTCATCAGCATTAAGTCCTTGCACAAGAGACTTGTCATAATATATCTAAAATAGAGTATTTCATTAATTGAAGTTGACAGGAAGTCATTAGTTGGTTGCATTAGTATGAGTGGTAAGTTTTAATTTCAAATATATGAATTATTTCGGAGTTCATAAGTTTCTCCAAAATAAATATTTATTAAAATGATTATGCATTCTTATAGCCCTGTAAATATTTTTAAATTTTGATGTGGGAGATTTTCTTATAGATTGTGAGTGTCAATTTCAACCAATGATTAATGTTGGGTAATGACATAAAGCTGTAAAATTCTATACCAACCATACATTCTTATTTATTGAAGAGCATCCCTAAATGTTTTATAAATAGTCCATTTAAAGACTTAAATGAGAGGATTATGATCATCTCTACTAAAAAATCCTATGCATGCTATCAAACGATTTAAATATATCAATTTTGATCATGTTATATTTTTTGTACAACGTAGAATATATTTTAGACAATTTTTTAATTGTTTTCTAAAGCAGTTCTTTAGTTTAAAAATTGATTGATAAATTTTTGCATCAAAAAATTATTTTAGAAAATAGTAAGAGCCATTCTAAAAGAAGCATTAGTCTTATAATGAAGTCATAATTGATATATTTTGAGTTTTTTCAACTGTCTTAGAGATTGTTAATTTTGACTATAAACATACAATTTGAAGAGCATTTAACAGATCAAAGGATCTCTAGATTTTTTTTTAAAGTACTTGAATTTTGGACTTGGATCTAGACATTCTTGCTAATATTTTATTCATCTTATTGTTTTAAATTGGTCGAAAATGAAGTTCAAATAATTTAAAAATTCAATAGAAAATTTTTGCTTAAATTTTGATATTTACGTATATACAATTTTATCTTTAAATTACATCACAATATCACTAAAACTATTTTCTTAAGTGATTTATTTCTTTTTATGCATGTATTAAATATAATTGAGATATTAAATAATTCTATTAGTAAATTATTAAGTATCAAAATTTTAATATTATATATATATATATATATAATATTAAAATTATGTTGTATACTTGTATGTATAAATTTCCTAAAATAAAATAAATGTATGTTTTGAGGGAAAAAAAGGGATTTTTACATACATACCACTTTATTACATATATATTACATATTTAACACCTAAAACTTAAATATTACACCAATACCACCTAAAATCAATTTTTACCTCAGAAATACCACTCCGTTAACAGCGAATATCACTCCGTTTTACGTTCCCGCCTTGATTTTTCGCGGTAGAACCCTGAAACCCGTATTTGCTCTTCTACCGAACCTGTTCCTCCATGCGATTTCTTCCGATTTCCTCCATGCGATTTCTTCTACCGAACCAGGTGAATTTTCTCTGGGTTTTATTCTGATTCCTTCCGATTTCCTCCATGGGCGATTTCTTCCGATTTTCTCCATGCGATTTATTCTGATTTCCACCGTATTTGCTCTGCTTTACCCGACAATCTTTTTTTTTTCACCGGTTTTGAGAGGTTTTTACCGAACCTGCTTTACCCGACAAGATTTTACCGAGAAAATGGCATTTTCCACACTGTAGCCGTGAAAGAATTCCATACTTGCCTGCAATAGATGGATGAAACATTTTCCTTTGTTTATGGCTTTATGAAACTTTTGTCAGATTAAAAATGAAACATTTTTGTTATTCTTTTATATTTCGATTTTTTACACTAATTAACTGTGTGATGTGGTGTTTATTTCAGCTTGAAGTTAAAAAAAATGACATCCTCATGGCATAATTCGGTAATGCAGGATTGTGATTGTGACGAAGAAATAGATGATTTATGTGGAGATAAAGAAGAGCATTTGTTTATTGCTTTTAAATTTGGAGGAATTTGGGTTGACAAAAAGGACCAGTCTAGAAAGAGATATATTGGCGGCAAACAAAGGACTGTGAAACTTGTGAAAGGACATATAAATATTTTCAAGATTAGAACAGAGATTGCTAGAATATGTCCTTGGTTGAATGGACATCAATACAACATGCATTATCACATTAATGGAACATCACCCAAGGAGTACAAAATAATTAATTATGATGATGACGTGAGCCTGTTGGTAAACTCACACATTAATGAAAATTCACGTGCCGAAATAGTTATCTCATTGTACGAAGTTGATGAAGATCAATCAAACTCACAGATTAAGGGGACTGAGAATTTTGAGCAAATAACAGATGGGTCCATTTCTCAAAACGATGGTGCTTTGAGATTTAAAAAATCTAGTGTTACAGATATCACTGTAGGTACTATATTTAATGATGCTACAAGTTTCAAAAATGCACTCCGATCATTTGCCATTAGAGAGAACTTTGGGGTGAGGATAAAAGCCAGTGATAAGAAAAGAGTTATTGCAACTTGTTCCTTTCAGGGTTGTCAATGGCGAATTCGGGCATCCCTATGTGAAGACACTCAATCTTTTCAAGTTAGGAGAGTTGATGGAGAACACACATGCCCTGGGATTAATCGTGCTGGAAATCGTCTAGCTTCATCTACATGGGTTTCTAATCAGATTCAGGAGATGGTGAAGAGGTATCCAGATATTCCCCCAAAAGAAATAAATAGCGGTTTAGAGAAGGATTTTGGTTTATCACTACCTTATATGAAGCTTTGGAGGGTAAGAGAGCAAGCTCGTGACACAATTTTTGGCTCAGTTGATGCCAACTACAAATGGGTTCCAACAATGACAGCAGAATTACTTGATAGAAACCCGGGCTCACACATAACATATACATTGAATGCTATTGATAATTCTTTCCAAAGGTTTTATGTTAGTGTCAAGGTTTGTGTGGATGGATTTTTATATGGGTGCAGACCACTTATAAGTTTAGATGCATGCCATACAAGACACAATTCAGCCGACAATAACAATAAACTTCAGCTCGTGTGCGCCTCGTGCCAGACGAATTCGTTGAACTCATTTCGAATGTTAAAATAATCTGTCAACAAAAAAAAAAATATCTGAAGCTTCGCAGCAACTCATTCACCAAAAAACGAAGTTTGCGAAAAACTTTGAAGCAAAACCGATCTCTGAAGTGTGGGAATGCAAGAGTGAAGTGTGGGAAATTCTTTGAAGTTAGGAAAATCTTTGAAGCAAAACCGATCTCTGAACTAAACCTCTACGAATGCAAGAGTGAAGTGTGAGAAATTCTGCGTAGAAGATAACCTGATGAAGACGCCCGGAGGGAGCACAGAGAGAGCGGAGATGGGGCAAATGCCGCTCCGGACGGGGTGCTAGCTAGCAGGGAGGAAGAGAAATGGTCTGCAAGGGCTTTCCGAACGAAACTGGAGCGGAGCTGGGGCGAATGCCGCTCGGGACAGCTAGCGGGGAGGAAGAGAAGAGGTTTCGGCGGGGTGCTAGGGCGTTCCTAACGAAAATGGACGGGAACTGACGGAGTGGTATTTTTGTTATGAGAATAGTATTTAGGTGGTATTAATGTAATATTTAAATTTTAGGTGTTAAATATGTAATATATATATTATGAAGTGGTATGTATGTAAAAATCCCAAATCCCAAAAAAGATCACGGACGAAACTCTGAAATTTCCTATTCCTTCTCTGAACCTGAGTCCGATCTTGGGGTTGTCGACGGCATTCGACTATGGTATCCGTCGAGCTTTTAGGGCTCAATTCTACCTATATCTCGTTTATTGATCCTTCGTTGTTTGCCTTTACTTTCTGTGTCGCTGATTCTTTTTGTTTTTGTTTTCTCGCCTTCCTTGCAGGCTGATTCACTGCGGAAAAGGTGATTTCTTATCACCATCATCTTCTCAATCGAGGGTCATAATTTTCATATTTATTTATCTTTTGAGTTTGCTTATCGCGTGGATGTTTTAAAGCCTGCGGTGCGTTTCCCCTTGTCCTTACCGTTCTTGGCGCTTGTTAATATTTCTCGGATTTACCGGCTTTGCTTATTTCCTTTTATGTAGGGCCTATTATTATTAGGAATTGTTGAAGTGGTTGTTGGTTTGGAATCGTTCATGGTAGAGTTGTTGAGATCTACTCATTTCCTTTTTATTTTATACGTTTGCAATATGTTATTATTAATCCTCAACATATGTTCTTATTAATCCTCAACATCATGTGTCTTCAACTCGGTGGAATTTAAAACGAACAAGATGTAAATTATTTTCGTTTCACTTGATTATGGTATTCACTCCAAATAACAAGGCATCCCTTATCACGCTAATCATGCAAGTCTCGCCATTAGTATCCTGCAAGATGACACCTTGCTGCTGATTTATTTATAAGAAATGTAAAGCAATCATTAAGGATGTTTTGAACTTGATATTTGAGAAAATTCGTTTTACTGTTTAAGCTCTTATGAACTATTTTGATATATTGGTTGATAATTACATTTTTGAGAAGTGTGATGAGAAAATTTACTTCTATTTTCCATAAATAGAATCACTTCAGTGGATTTTTTTGGTCTACTAAATTTGATCTAGTCAAAGATGGCAAATGCTACATACTAGAAATCCATGGTCAGGCAAAGTCATAACTTTGAATTCTGCTATCCGGAACAAATCATGGCCACTGTTGAGGAGTGTTCCTATTATATGCTGATTCTGTTTCTTAAACTAGAGCCAACTCTGCTCACTTTCAGCTTCATATTTCTACTAAATGTAGATGCTGGGGTGGTTATTTAGTCTGATTGTTTACATTTAAATTTGTGTGATGTTAATTCCTTCAGGGTCTTATGTAAGTACTTTGTGCATGGAGCTTGCTTTAAGGGGGAATACTGTGAATTCTCTCATGATTGGAAGGACCAATCCAACAATGTAATATGATTAAATTCCCTATGATGAGCTTGAACTTTTCTGTATTCAATGCCTGCGATTTATTTCTTATTTTTTGTAATTATTTTTGCCTATAGGCATGCACCTTTTACCAGAAAGGGCTGTGTTCTTTTGGCAGTCGTTGTAGGTATGATCATGTTAAAGTTTCTTGTGGCCAAGCGCATGTGCCATTGCCATTATCGAATGCACGTCCTTGTATTGGAACTGGGTCTATTCAAGCAATTCATCCATCCAACGTTTTGTTGAATGGAGAGTGCCAACCATCTACTAGTTCCCTTGCTGAGTTCTCAGTTTCAAGTAAACACATTTTCCCGTTCAGTAAACCTGCTTGGGCCCAGTTCCCTGATTTAAGTGTCAATGAAGACTATCCCATTGGCCATGATCCTGCCGCTAATAGCCTTGCAGACCAACCAATCTGTTCATTTGCTGCTGCTGGTAGTTGCTCTCATGGTGAAAGGTGTCCTCACATTCACGGAGATCAGTGTTCCATCTGCAAAAAACATTGCTTGCATCCATATCGACCTGATGAAAGAGAAGAACATATGCAGTTATGCCAAAAAAATAATCAGCATCTTGAAGCTCTACGCTTCAGTCAGGACATAGAATGTAGTGTGTGCTTGGATCGTGTGCTTTCAAAGCCAACACCTGCTGAACGGAAGTTTGGAATACTTTCAGAATGTGACCATCCTTTCTGCATTTCATGTATCCGGAATTGGCGCAGCAATTGTCCATCAATTGGAATGGATGTCAACAGTACATTAAGAGCCTGCCCAATGTGCCGAAAGCTTTCATATTTTGTCATTCCTAGTGTCATTTGGTACTCAACATCTGAAGAGAAGCAAGAGATTGTTAACAACTACAAAGCCAAGCTTAAGTATAATGTTATTTCTTTGTCTTTGTGAATAATATATAAACTGTTTTCTTGACATTTCATTATATTTTTCTTTAGCATGTTATGTGCTATGCTGATCTTACTTTCATATTATGTTAGCATTAAGTTTCAAGTTGTTTTGAAGGGTGGAACACTTTGTTATGTTTTGTTGATAGAGAAGAGTGCATAGATATAGGAAAATAGGGTCAATACAATAGGCATGAAATACAAATAAAAATATCCTCAATTATGAGAATAAAATCTAAAATTGAAATATAAGGCTAACTAATGTTTTCTTATAATACTATTCTAGTCTTATACTCTTCAACCGTCCCCCACAAGTTAAGAACATTATATCTCTAAGCTCTAGCTTGTTACATAGCTTGGAAAATTGGAGTGGACTCAGATCCTTAGTAAAAATACTTGTTGTTTTGAATTTGAAACATGGTGCAACAATCCTCTTTGATAGCATTGCTTTTTGAATAAAATGATAATCAACCTCAATGTGTTTTGTTTGTCATGAAGCACTTGATTAGTAACAATATAATTAGTTGAACCATGGCCACAATATAAGATATAGGTTCATAAGTTGGAAAGTTAATTTTATAAGGATGGTCTTAATCTAAATCATTTTGCATATAGAGAGTTTCATGGTTCTTATTCTTCCTTAATGCTTGATGTTGCAATCACAGTTTGTTTCATGCTCTTTCATGTGACCAAATTGCCTCCTGCAAAAATATAAGATCCATTTGGCACAGCTTTCTCACAACTTTACTTTCCAGATGACAATCACATTCTTTTTTTCAGAAATTTTTGTGGTGATAAATAACTTTTTATAACCAAATATACTAGAGTGTGTTAGCTGCAACAAACCTGTTATCCAATTTTTTTAAAATAAAAAAATATTTATCATATCCATAAGAATTAAAACAAAAATATACTTTTACACAATAATTCAACATCCTTTAAAAAGACCACCCAAACTGGCCCCTAATATTTAGCTGTAAATTTTGTATATCCAATGGACCCACCTAACATATTTAACCTTGAAAAAAAATTTTGCATGAAGATGTCCATTCCATTTATATAGAAGTCCTTTTCCTATTGACTGCTATATGCATTTTAGGATTCAAATAGCAACTTCCCAATGTTCTTATTTAGGAACTTACATGCATTGATTTATAACTCCAGCAAAAAAATGATTTATGTAGTATATTGATAGTGAAGTAGATCATTTTTCTGATTAACCAACAATAATGAGAGATATTTTTGAACATCTTCACTTTATCTGTAATTTTTTGTGTGAATAGGTGTGTCAATAGATATAACATAGGAGACCAAATACTTCTAGAAGGTTTTATCTTACTTTGAGACAATGAAGTCACTTTGCTGTAGGTAAACTCGGTGCCCAAGAAATTGTTGGATTTACCTTGATTTTTAATTTGAAAAACTTTTTAAGATAATCCATTACCTTAGTGATCCCGTTTTGATCACTTCCAATAAGAATGTTATTAACAAATTGCCAATATAGCTTAACTTAATGAATTTTGTTTGACAAAGCTGGAGTGATTTGTTAAATTGCTATGAAGGTTGACTTCAACAAGAATTTTATAAAATTTATGAGGCCAAGCATGAGAACATTACAACATTTCTTATTTTGGATTTACAAAATTGCATATTGAACCTAAGTAGTTGTTCTTTTTCTCAAAATTTACTTAGATGGTTACTCCATATGCATAACTAAGGGTCTATTTGGGATAACTTCCTTACTTCTTTATATCTCAGATTGTAACCATAGTTTCTAGTTGACTATTGCTTTTTTTAGTACTTTCAATAACTTTTTGTACTAAGAAGCAATTTTTTACAGTAGCTTTCAAAAAGTTACTGTCCATACAATAGCTTTACAACCACCTTTCAAAAAGTTGCAGTCGTCCCAAACATATCTCATATAGAAAAGGTATTTTATTCATTTAAAGTAAAGTCCGGCCTTGATTGTTGGTTATAGGAAAAAGATTTAGACATACTTCAGTTAGATGACATGAGAGAATCAACCAAAATTGTCTATTCTTTTGATAGGACAAGACTTGGATCCCAAATATTTGAATGAGTTCACTCAGAAGAGGCACTAATAGAACTTGACATATAGGATGGAGTGGATGATTGGTGATGTTTTTCATGTTCACAAGTATTATGTTCAAACTCAGAGAGGGACGGGGAGGTAAGAATGAACTCTCAAAGATGTTGTGGTGGAGGATGATTCAAACAACAATGCTATTGATATGTAGTGATTGTTGAAGAGAAGGTAGATGAAACTGTAGGGATTAGGTAGGTGTAGTGTAGGCACATGCTAGGTGTGTTGTGAGCAAGACAGCTAGTGGTGCCTGCACATCAATGAATATTGCACGATTCAGACGAATGAGCAAGAGAGCGAGGGCATGCATGAGCAAGAAGGCTAAGACTTATAGGATTTGTTATGAAAAGAGGGAGTGCTTGTGGATGATACGATATCTGGTGTTATAATAACCAGTCTTTGCTACCATGTTGATGACTTGAAGCTTTTTATTGATAGAGAAGAGTACCTATATATAGGTAACTAGGGTGAATTCAAGAACTAAGAAATAAAACAAAAATTCAACTCAACTATGAGGATAAAACCATACTTAGAAAAATATCGATTATTAATTAGCTAATTAAAGCTTTCCTATTATACTATTTCCATTCTTATACTTTTGAATAGTTTGCAGGGAATTGGCCAGTTGTGTTGTTAGTTCAGGTGCTCTGGCAGGCTTTTAGTTTTTGTTTTTCTAAGCTGTTGTAGAGAGCATATACTTTTGGTTGAAAATTTTTTTGCTACTCTTGTATCTTATCTATTTTTACTCGTCCTATGTCGTGACAACCAGCTTTTATCTCCTCTTAACTGGAGCTGTTGGTCCTCATCCTATGTATTTACGTAAGTTGTACTTTTGCAGGACCATAGATTGCAAGTACTTTGATCTTGGAAATGGGACTTGTCCTTTTGGTTCAAGCTGTTTTTACAAGGTATTTACTTTTCTGATTCTCATTTGTTTCATACTGATGTGGGCTACTAAACTGAAAATTTACTTCAAGGTCGGAGCATTATCATGCTTTGAGATTGAGCACCGATAGGAATAGCGAACATTGAAAGGACACCGAGATATAAAAACAAGTTAATAAATCATTATACTTATTTAAAAAGTATTTTAAAAGATGTGACGGGTAGTGAAGCAGATGACCTTCCTTCCCTCCATTATCTTTATCGTCTGTTATTGCCTCCAGGTTCTTCCCTCTATACTATCGCAACACCAACTTTTTGTTGATTATCCTACTTGGTTCTTGTGCTTGCCTTGCACTAAGTTATTTTTACCTCTCCCAATATTCTCTACTACAGATCTGCACCACCTATGCCCTCTGCTGCTGCTCTCTGCTTTGGGAATTTTTCTGTTTTGAAGATTTTGTAATGCAATTTTGGAAGTAAAAATTATGATAAATTTTAAAATTCATGCTGGATATATTAAAACATGCTGTTATTGAGTTGATTACTACATATTTTGTATTTTCTTATTTTGGACTTTTGAAAGTCTATATAATAACTTTGAGGCTTTTAAAATTAATTGAGCATTGAATATTGAAACATAGTGCCATATTTCTTTCTATTTTTGCATGTATTTGCTATATGTGTGTTTTTTGAGTATTTCATAGGCGTGAGCAGTTACATCTAGGGACTGCCTCATGTTTGTGCTGACCTCTTCTCATGCTCGCGCTCACGGACTGCCTCGTGCTAGGCTCACCCAGGTCTACGTGTCGAGTCAGGTTGGCCCGAATTTGTAGTGGGTCGAGTTCGGGTTCAAATTTCTAACCTGTTTGTATATTCGGGTCGACTTCAGGTAGGAGTTATCAAGGGCGGGTCAATTTCGAGTTGGATTTAAAGCCAACTCGAAAATCCATTTTGACACCCCTAGTTCTTGGTTTACATGGGAGCATTTGAAGAATACTAACAAAAATATTTTTGTGAGTAAGATTTAAGATCTTAAGATTTTAGATTGTGCATGAGAATGTTGATGTTTTGTAGGAAAAATTAGCCAATGGTATTAAAAATGTTGCAAATGATATTCTTGGAGTATCAAAAGGAAAAACTCATAATAACAAAAATAGTTTGTGGCAGAATCAAAATGTTCAAGAAAATATAAAAAGAAGAAATTTTATTATAAAAATTGGTTTAGGTAAAGCTTGAAAATTGGGAGACATAAAAAGGTCCGTAAAGAGTTTAATAAAGCAATATGAGATGTAAAGAATTTAGTTTTTAATGATTTATATAATAAATTAGATACTAAGGAGGGCGATATATATATAGGATTTAGTTCAAGTGAAGTGCATCAAGGTTAAAGATAAAATAATGTTTTTATTAGAAGAGGATATTCAACAAAAAGTAATGAGATATTTTGATAAGCTTTTCAATGAAGATTATGAAAATATGATTCTTTAGTGACTATAACACCCTAAATAAAAATAGAGATTTTTATTTTAATCAGCATATTAGTAAATTCAAAGTTAGGGAGGTTTTAAAGTAAATGAAGTGTGAGAAAGCTATTGGACCTATGATATTCCAATAAAGGTGTGGAAATCTTAGAAGATGAAAGGATTTCTTGGCTTACGAAAATTTTTAATATTATTTTGAAGACTAAACTATGTCAGATGAGTGGAGATTCCTATTTTAAGAATAAAGGTGATGCACAAAAGTGTACGAATTATAGAGGAATAAAGTTAACGTGTCATACTTTAAAACTATGGGAGAGAGTTATGGAGCATAGGTTTTACGATGTGATATTAATGTTTCTTAAAATCAATTTGGATTCATGCCAAGTAGGTCTACTATGGAAGCTATACATTTATTGAGAGGTTTGATGGAGAAATATAAAGTGAATAAGGATGATCTACATATTATATTTATTGATTTATAGAAATCATATGATAAAGTTCCAAGAGAAGTGCTCTAGAGAGTTCTAGAAAAGAAAGTGGTAAAAAAAACTTATATTTAAGTCATTAAGGATATGTATGCAAGAGTTGTTAGTTGTGTTCAAACATAGGGTGGTTTGACCTTGTATTTTTCAATTTCAGGTATATTACATCAAGGATCAATTTAAATCCCATATCTTTTTGCTCTAGTCATGGATGTTCTTACTAGACATTTGCAAGATAGGGTACTTTTTGTTGATGATATTCTTTTTGTCAATAGGACTAGAGAGGGAGTTGAAGGTAAACTTGAACCGTGGAGGTCAACCTTAGAGTTTAAAGGTTTTCATTTGAGTAGATCTAAAATTGAATATATGGACTGTAACTTAGTAGTAATAGATCTAGTCAGGGGATTTTGATTTTTGGCTATTAAGTCATTAGAAAGAGTACTAATTTTAGATATTGGGGTCTATTGTTCAAAGATGGTGAAATAAATGGAGATAGAATTCAAGTTGGATGTTTGAAGTGGAGGAATGTATCGGGTTTGTTGTGTGATAGAAAAGTACCTCTCAAACTTAAGAGAAAATTCTATAAGATGGTGGTAAGACATGCAATGCTTTATGGTGTATAATGTTGGCCAGTAAAAGAGAAGCATAAAATTTAAGTTAAGTTTTGTAGAGATGAGGATGCTCAGATTGATGAGTGGTTTTACCTTTAGAGATGGAATGCAAAATGAGTATACGCGTGAAAGTTGGAGTAGCTCCAATCGCAAATAAGATTAGAGAGAGTCACTTAAAGTGTTGGTTATTTGATGACCTGGTTAGGAGAGTAGATGTACGAGATTTGGCCTATATTAAGAAAGGTGGAGGTAAACCTAAAAAGGTTGTGCTTGAGAAAAAGTTACAACTTGAATTTCAAGTAGAAGTTAAGTTCACTTATGAGCATATCTGTTAACGGTGAATGACGCACTATGGTGCAAAGGTCCCTTTGGAGCCATGGCGC
This sequence comes from Dendrobium catenatum, assembly GCF_001605985.2. NCBI lineage: Eukaryota > Viridiplantae > Streptophyta > Magnoliopsida > Asparagales > Orchidaceae > Dendrobium > Dendrobium catenatum. Next base: position 180,174 of record NW_021318660.1, read on the forward strand.
ATAGCGCACGGCGCGGCTTGCGCCATTTTGAAAATGGCTCAAACTATATAAGAATTATAAAATAATAAGCATGAATATGAAATAATATTGTCCAACATGACGCAAACTTTACATTTCACAACAATATTGTCCAAGAGACAAGAATTCACATTTAAAGTCCTCACCACTTCCTCTCCTATAGAGTCCAATGTTTCCCAATCAAAGCATGCACTTATGAAGAAAACTTATACAAAGCATGCACTCATGAAAAAACAGACTTGATGAATACAATAATATGCCGGGCTGCTGGGGGTCCAAGGGGGCGCTGCACCCAGAACAAATTTTATTTGTAAGAGCAATTTTGAAGTTCTGCTTATTTTTAAAGTTCGTAAGTCGTTTGTATGGAAATATACATAGTGGTACCGAGCATGTACATAGCGGTACCGAGCATGTACCTAGAGATACCGAGCATGTACCTAGCGGTACTAAGCATTTTTTTTTAAATTTTAAGAGGTGGACGTCACATTTAAACAATTTGGCGCGCTATTTTGTGTTGTGCGCCATGCGCCATGGCTCACATGCGACGCAAATAGTGCGCGCTATTTTAAACACATGTGCCTTGCCATGAACATGGCGCCGTAGGTGTGCCGCGCCGTGCCGTGCGCTATGACGCGTGCTATTTTGCGCCATTGAAAACTATGCTTACGAGGAAACTAAATCTAAATTTGAACTGTCAGAATTCAAGCTAAAAATCATATTTAAGTGTAATATTACTTTTGAATTTGAATCTTATGTTGACATTGAATTTGAAATCAACATGAACCAATACTCATTGCTAAACATAAATTATAACCATAATCGTGAACATGAGCTTCCCATAGGAACTCCAAAACATGGATCATAGCTTCTATGTGAAGTTGAATCTATTCCTAAAGTGGCAATTGAACAAATTATACCTGTTGAAGTTGGTGAGTCAATTGATTAAGTTGAAGAAATAAATCTTGAATGTGGAAGCTAATCACTCATACATAGTAAAAATTATAAATTAATTGAGTGGATGATTTAACTCTTGATGAAATTTTTTAGAAAATTTTAATTTTTATAACTCATTTCCTTTTCTTTTGGAGTAATATTCTCTCACCTGTGTTTTTTTAGCAAATATCCTCTTAAAATTTTTTGACCAAATTGCCTTTAAATGCATAGTTAAGAAAATTTTTCTAACATAAAGTAGCATTTTTTCTTACTTTTACATGCACATTTTTACTCTGCTTCTATTTTAGCTTCTTCCATGGATAATTTTTCTTGCATGGAAACGTGTGTGTAGATCATGATAGTGGTTTGAAAGAGTTTCAAACAAAAAGCTGGCCTGGTTTGCTTCAAGGTCGATCCATATTTTTCATCCAGTTTGAACTAAGGTCAAACCAAATTTGAACAAAAGTTGGCCTATGTTCAAACCTTGTTTGACATCGGTTCGAACTTGATTTTACTCTTGCCGATAGTTGCACAATGCCTTCCGCCTCTCATACCCATATATCATCCAACTTATAGGCTATTATACCACACAGAAGAATACAACCTTAAGATACTCTTTGTGATTTACTCCATGGAGATGTAGCAGGCGGTATGACACCCCTTTTGTGCGATTGATGATTAAATATTGTGTTTCATGTGGTGGAAGATGTGGACTACCTCCACGAAGGGGGCATGTTACTAAATAGTCCATGACGACATTATGAAAATGAATGTGTTGCTTGACTCGCAAGTCGAGCTTATTGAGTTTCGAGCTTGAGCTTAAGTAGAATTTCGAGCTTATTCGATTATCGAGCTCGAGTTCAATCCTCAGGATGCTCAGCTCGATTACCCGTCGAGTGGCTCGAGTGCGGAATCAGAATAGCAGGGCGAGCTCAGACACAGACTCGGACGCAGAAGGATGAAGCGAAAATTGGAATCGCCAACTGCCGGGTAGGTCGCTGACGTGAAATCGAGCTCCATCCGTGGAATCAAGCCACTCGACGAGCTCGTTTTCATTGGCGCAAGCCGAGTTCGAGCTCGCCTTTGGAGCTAGACTCGAGTTCGAGCTCGAGATTTGGCTCGCGAGTCGAGCTCAAATTAAGCCTGACTCGAGCTCGACTCAACTCGTTTGCACCCCTAGTATTGAGTCTTGTTTTTTTCAAAATTTTTGAATTTTATGTTTGTCATTAGGGTCTATTTTACCATTTTTTGTTTGTTTGGGTGTAGTTCTTTGTCAATAAATTTATTTTTATAAATAGGGTCCAATCTTGTAGTGCATACGTAGTTCAAGATGGAATAAATTAGAGTTTGCTTTCACTTTCACTTTTGGAGTTCATTCTCCCTACTCCCTATGTGAGTCTTTTTTTCTATGTTTCTTTTGAAGTTCCTCCTGTCTTCCTTTTTGTGGGGTATTCATTCAGTTAAATCTCTCTATCCCTTCTTTTCTCTACCTCCCCCGGTTCTCCCTTTACTCTTGATTCTTCTGTTTTAGTCACCGCTTTTTATTGTATAATAGGTTTTTATGAGGAAAGGCTATGATGGTAGAGTGAGATGGTGATTTAATGATGGTGGCATTATACAGATTAGCTGCTGTGGAGGAAAGGTGGTGACAACAGTATTATTTGGTAGCAGAAGTACATTAATTGGCAATGTTAGAGGAGGTTGAGCTAGAGGGCTCAAAATTACTGAGAGGGAGAGGTGCTGTTGAGAGAGGGGAACATGGAGAAAAGAGCAAGGAAGATCAAGAGAAATGTAGAAGAAAAGCAAGAAGAGTGATAGACTCAGTGGGATAATAATGCTGGTGTTGTTTTCATTTTGGAGCTTGTGCAAAGGTAGTAAAGTTAAGTTCCAATTTTCACCAATGCAATGAAGAAAACTAATTTATAATACTTGCAAATATATTTAGTATTGGATTATGAATAAATGAATCTGCTCATCGAAGAGATGGCCTTGGCTTTAGCTCAAGCTTGTTCTTATTTATTGCTTGAGTAGATTTTGCCAGCCTCCTCAACTCTCTACCTTGATGACTCCTGCTTGTGAGAAATCATCAGCCAAGTTTGTGCTGGTTCAGCTCTCTTGCACCCCCTGGACCCCAAACTGTGTTATTATTGCTGCTATACTGAATTTTCTCTTTTTTTTATTTGAAGTACTGCTAAATTTTTTAGTCGTGATGGGTTGACATCTAGCAACATTATCCATTTGTTTGATATCATTGACTCCCATTTCTGTCTTTTCCTACCACTGAATATTTTGCTGCTAATATTTTCTTTATGATTTTCCTTTTTTTTTTGTGATGTATTTTCTTACTTGATCATATATTATTCCAGCATGCATACAGAGATGGCCGATTAGAAGAAGTCGTATTACGGCACCTGGATGCTGAAGATGGAAGTATAGTGATAGCAAAAAATATCAGGTTTCTCGATGTCATTTAATCAATATTTTTTCATTAATTAATTGATAGAAGTTTTTCTTTTTCATACTTGATATTGGAAAATGGAGATTGTTACCAGTTACCAATGATCATATCTTTAATGATGCATCAGGCTTTCGGACTTCCTCAATAATTTGCATTTGTAAGGCGCTCATCTGCCTCAAAATTTATGTGTAAGTTTGAATCCTAAATCTGCTCTTTTAATTTTCTTCCAAATACATGGCGCTCTCTATCTGTGAGACAGTTTGACGTTCAAAGAAAATCAGTATTGCTAAACAATGCTTTGCTTGAAATGGTGAACTTTCCTGATGCTATCACAACTCTCTTCCAGGACTTATACTATTTCAAAAAAGTAATGCTGGTTATCCTATCTGAAGTACCATTTCATGTGATCCTTCTTCCGTCACAGTGGACCACTCATGCTATTCACTGACCAGGAAATACTAGATGGTGATATTCTTGATCATTTGATATCTCTCCTTTTTTTCCTTTCAGAAGTTTATATGGTAATTTGACATATTCTTTTTGAAAGAAAACAAGATTATTACTACACATCAAATTTTTAGGCTTTCGTTTTGTTTTTTCCATGTGATCCTTTGGGTTGATTAAACTGTGGTTTATCATGTGATTCTATCATATTTTTGGTTATTGTATCCCATTCAGCGAATTGCATTATAAACTAACTCAAATAGAGGCAGGTTTTTGGCCATCAAGTTTTCTAGCTGTACAAGCAGTAAGCTAGTGCAGCTTATGAGAATCTTTTTGCTAATGTTTTTGTGAATTGAAGAAGAAAAGTAAGTTATTTTTTATCATCCTAAATATGGCAGTTGGTAAAAACTAGTGCTTTTTTGGTTGCAATGCATGAAGAAGTAGGGAATAAAAAGTGAGGGAATTGTACCATTTTAGTTATTTCGATGATGGGAAAGTGGGAAGTGATTTAGTCCTATGATAAGATTCTTGGCCGTTTGACTTCAGGCTCATTTGCTTTGAAGTCATATTCTGTCCCTGGAAATTAAAAGTACCCCTCACATATGAATGCATATACTACTATATAATCGTGTATTGAATATATCATACAATTAGTAAAGGTTTACAAGTTTTACAAATTCTTTTTATTTGTATATCTATATTTGCTTAATATGCATATTTCAATAATTTTGGATATATTAATGGGCAAAGTCTACCAACATTGGAGGGCTTCTAGAGTCGGATATATGTATGAGTTGTAGATATGCTTTTGATTATAATGACGACTCTTTCACTAGCAAGGGGTTAGTTGTACAAATTTTCACTGAATAATACGGAGGGATCACTTGTGGTTCAGAGGTACTAGGCAAGAGCTCAGAGGCATGGCATGATTAATTATTTACAAAACTTAGTTTGACCCAAATGAGCATTTCCTAAGAAACATGGTTTCTATTGGCTTTGTTTTAATTGATTGGTCAATTTGGCTTTGATTGTTGGGTTTATCAGGGTGGGAGTTGCGGCAAATTAAATTTGTGTTGGGGCTTGCATTCATCAGATGACCTATAAGTTAAAGCAAAGATTTGGGTTGAGTTATCAATTTGAATTTTGATAGGATCATTAGTGCTTGAACCTCCACTCATCAAAGTCATTTAATAGATTAGGACTAGCAACCTTCGGTTTAATGGGATTTTGATGTTAGCCTAGCTATTTTGAATTTTGAATGACCTATAAGTATGATTTTATGACTTTATTGTAGGTGTGACGACAAGATGATGGGTACTCACTAGGACTTTCAGAACAACCAGGAATCATTAAATTGATTTGGGTCTTGGTCTTATTTTTTGATCAAATGGGTATATGCCATTATTTTGAGACAAGTTTGATGGGACTTTATGATCATTTCAATTAATTAGAGGTTTTTGGAACCCTTGGTGAGTTGGGGCAATTTAGAAGTCATGGGTGCATTAGCATGCTTTTTATAGCACATATATTTCAATCTAATAACATTGATATCGATAGTTGGAAGATAATGGAGGTGCATGAATGGGACTGTTATAGGTGGCCTATGGATGAGAGACAAGTGTGAGGGAGGCGCACCTAACAGTGCAGGAGTAGCCTCGAGAAGAATACAAAAAGAGCAGACGAGGATTTGTTTTTGACAAGAGAGCAGCCTGTGCATAGTTTTTTAGCATGAGGAAGAGGCGAGCAAGCAAGCAAATGAAGAGAGCGTGCGTGTGAGACATGCATAACATATGGGATGTGCGATCATGGGAAGTTAAGCTGTTTTTTCTTGTGTTAAATATGGCTAAAGTAAAAAAAAAATTGTCCCCCAACAAAATGTGTTGTGCTGCTCTATTATGGTATATTTGTTGCACCCCCCTCTAGGATAATCTTAACTCTAAACAAGCTTGCATGTGCCAAATGTACTCATTTTTTTCCTAAGATAATTTGAAATCGAGTTCAGTAGGACTAGGGTTCAATTCAACTCTTAGGTTTGTTAAGACAACATATTTATGTTAACTTGACGAATGGAGCTTATTAAATTGGCATAGCAGATCAGCCCATTTTCTTGTGAACTGAGAAGTTTATCTAGTTCAGTCCTTGGGCTTGTTAAATTAAAATGGAAATTATTCAATTCTTAACTTTTAGAACCATCGTAGTTATATGTCAATTATGCTATTGGAGTTTATTGTGTGGGGTGAAAGCTCAACTCTTAAATTTATGAGCTAGGTCATCAATTTGGCCCTTAAGTTTGTTGAACGAGAACTTGATATTCAGGCCATGGTTTAAAAAATCGTTTGAGGCGCACGCCTTGGGCCCCCCTCGAACTGAGACGCACAATGAGCGCCTCGAGGCTTAAGCCTTGCTAGTGTCAGTAAGGCTTACGCCTTTTTTAAATGCCTCGAGGCTTAAGCCTTGCTAGTGTCAGTAAGGCTTACGTCTTTTTTAAATGAGGCGCACGCCTCCAGGCTTAATGTCTCGAGACGTTTCGAGGTAGCATCTCATTCTAGTTAAATTTTATAATTTTTTACTAAATATATTATTATTAATATATATGCTTTATTATATTATATAAGGAATAGAAGCCAAATAACTATAGGATGAATGAACAATATTGAATAATTGTGTTATGTTTAATAAAAATTTGAAAGATAAGCACTTCAAAGAATAACTTGTGATGATGAAATAAATCTTTTGATTGTTAATGATATATTATCTAATGATGAATGGATAATAGCAAAAAATAGTGAAAGATTTAAAATTGAAAATGGAGGAATGAGTTTGATGATGAGATGAATGAAAATATCAATGCTAATGTTAAAATGATTATTGAATTGGATGTAACTTCTACTTCGCAATTAATTTAAAGAAAGTAGCAAAGTGGAGTTAAAACTTTAAAAAAATATCAAATGCTGATTTAAATATAATAAATTTCCTTTTTATGTTATTAATATGTTGCTTTGTTTTATGTTAAATTGAATCTAATGTTAATTAATATGGGGAGCTAAAAAATATTATAATTGAAGAAGGTTTAGCATATGACAATGAGTCAGATTTTGAGAATGACATAATTATTGCATACGAAGATATATGAAAGTAAGAATGAGGTCGTCGTGGATCCTAAACTTTATGATGCTATATTTTAAATGATTGTTTACTTTGAATCTTATTTCAATTTTTCATTTTATAATAATATTTAATCTTGAGATTTGTAGTTTATATCTTTATGATGGCGAATAAAAAAATATATTAATATTTTATTTTTATGAATTATTTGAAGGTTCATATATTTTTTATTTTTCTGTTTTGTCGCTTATGCCTCAATTCGCCTCGATGCTTACACCTCACCTCACTAAGGCATAATGCCTCAATTCCTGATTTAGCCTTTTTAAACCTTGATTCAGGCTTGATTTTTTACTTTGTTGAGCTTGTGCTTTGCATGTTGATTGTACTATTGTAGCTTGTTGGATCAATGAGGAAACTTGGCTCTTAGGTTTTTGAGATAAGAGTTTCATCGATTTGGCCTTTGGGCTTGTTAAATTGGAACTTTGTTTTCAAGCTTAGTCGTTAGACGTGATGACTAGAGATTTGTATGTTGATTCTACTATTGGAGCTTGTTGGATCATTGAGACAACTCGACCTTAGGTTGTGAGCTAATAGTTTCACGAATTTGACTCTTAGGCTTGTTGAATTTGGACTTTATATTCAACCTTGGCCTTTAGACTTATTGAGCTTAGGATTTGTATGTTGATTATGCTATTAGAGCTTATTTGGTCAATGAGGTAGTTTGGCCCTTGGGCTTATTGAACTATGACTTGATATTCAAGTTTTTTTTTTAAATTTGTTGAGCTTGATATTTACATGTTGATGCTACCTTTATATCTTGTTGTATCTATGAGGAAGCTCTTCCCTTAGACTTATGAACGTAAAGACTTCACCAGTTCAACTCTTAGGCTTTTTGAACTACAAGTTGCTATTTAAGCTTGATCTTTAGACTTGCTGAGCTTGGATTTAGTGAGTTGATTTAGCTTCTTGAGTTTGTTGAATCAATGGGGTAGCTTAATCCTTTAAATTTCTGAGTTGAGAGGATTTACTAGTTCTGTCATTAGGAATGTTAAATTGGAACTTGATATTCAGGATTTATCCTTGGACTTGTTGAGATTGAGATTCAATTTACTAATTCTACTTATGAAATTTGTTTACTTGACCCTTTGGTTTTGTGAGTTGAGAATTATCATTGCCATGTTGCGCAGTTTTACTTGGGTATAAACATGTGTTGCAAGTGACTTTTGGGATTCGAATTGCAAAGCGTGATTAAATTGCTTTGAAGAGGTTTTAGATGAAATTTATCCAATCTGATAGGAGAATTTTTGGAGATAGGCTAACTTAAGCTTTTAAGTTTATGAGTTGCAATAGTTTAACATGTTTGGCTCCTTGAGCTAGCTAAGTTGATTGTAGAATGCCTCAATCCTTAGTTTTATAGAGTCAAACCATATACAAGAAGTGAGTTGGCACTTATTGAACTAATGAGTATAACTTACCTTTTAGATTTGATGAGTTTAAGTGAAATCCAACTACATATAATACCTTTTGAGTAGTGACCATTTGAGGCATGGATATTATAATTTTTATATCAATAAGTTCACAAGCTCCTCCTCCATAATTTTAACGATGAAGGGCCTTTTCCAGTTTGGCTCAATTTTGTTGGTAAGACAATGATGGATAATTATGGGTCGAAGCTTATATGGCGGAATATATGATAATGAGATTTGATTGGCATTGCTTTATGGTTTTCTAAATTTTATTTAGCTTGAAGTTGTGCATTATCTTGAGCTTCCAATTCTTAGTGCCATGGGCGAACATTTTCTTCCTATGTGCATCTATATTGTATGGCAATATGAAAGTAAGATAGCTTAACCTAATAAGGAGTATCACCTAGTCTCATAAGCAAGTATAGAGTAACCTGTGTTGTAGCTTTATATATGGTGTAATATACCCATATATCATAGGTCAATTTGCCACATTCTCTTATATTTTTGGTGAAAATTTTCTTGGATAATTATACAAAGTTTTATTGAATGCTTTGACCAAATCAATAGCTTTTGGGTTATATATTGCTAGTAGCGTTGGAATTTCTTATTACACTTGACAATTTGATTAATTTTTAGGGATTTAAGGATTATGCAATTGTTGGATATGATTCTATATTGGACTCCAAATTAGTAGGCAATACCATCTGAGAAGAATATTATTATTTAGCTTAATTTCCTTTTGGGGAGGTGCTTCAACCACATTTAGAAATTATAGTAGCATTGTGTATAAATTGATGCCTTAGGGAGGATAGATGGTCTATTGGGATGATTATGTTAGTACCCCAACTCTCGAATGACCAAGATGCTATTACTATATGAGCAGGCTAGACGAATGATGTGAAGCATCTCTATGTATTTAACATTGGTGACACATCTTATTTTGGTCAATGTGGTCCTTAATATTACTAGATTGTTGATGTTCTATAATTTTTTATTTTAATCTTTATTTTTGGGCCTAAAATAGTGCAAACTGCACGAAGCCTCATGAGTTTTAGTCATGACATCCTTGTCTTTATTAGTCCTAGGTATCGAAGCCTCATGAGTTTTAGTCATGACATCCTTGTCTTTATTAGTCCTAGGTATCACAATCACATTTGATCAAATGATGTGTGATATATGTATCATTTGTATGCTACAACATTCTTCATGACATTTGGGAAGCAACATATTTGTTGTTAGGTAGTTTCTCTTTTTTATAAAAGATGATGAAAGGTTTCCTCTAGTAAACCCCATTGGATATTGTTAGGATCTCTCGAATTTTAAGGATTTTCATAGTTCATAGAAGAGCCTGATGGCAATATATACTTCTTTTGGATAATGATGATAACTTGAGCCTCTTAAGGATTTATCTTTTCCTGGCTAGCTTTGTTAGTGAATCAGTTTTACCATTTCATCAGATTGTAACTCTTATGGAAGTTATGTTTGGGACTTGTATAAATATCTAAAACGTGTTTATGATAAATGACTTGTAATACTCCACTATACCCTTTATCATTATTGTATAGTGTCACAGAAATAAACATAACATTTTAAGCCTTAATATATGATATTTTTCATCATCTGAATATTTGTATAAAATATCTACCAACATTTACATTTACTATATAAACCCATTTACTATATAAACAGAAGCATCTAATAAATCCAATTATGTCAAACAAATACTTACAGTGCCACTAATAAAATCCAAAATAGTACACTACTAAACCGTCTACATATCTCAGATGTAGACCCACAAACTATGTTGCACGGATACTCCTATTTACGAGGCGTGCTGTATCGGATACGTGTCGGATACGGATACGCCTCCGATACGGCACAGATACGTGTCGGATACGGCCTTGCCGTGTCCGATTAAAATATTATTTAAAATTGACTGGACACGCGTATCGGATACGCGTGTCCTATTGAAAAAAACACGGAGCCACGATTTACCTTTTCTTTTCGAAGCATTAAAGTTGATAGGATCATCCTTCGTCGACGGAGCGGCTCGACAACGCGAACAGTGAAGGCAACGTGAGCAGTGAAGGTTCGTTTTTTTCGTCGTTCTTCGTTTTTTTAATCATAGGCTCGGTATCGAAACTCGGTACCGCTTGATACCGAACGCTACTGGAACTCAGTATTGCTCGGTACTGCTCGATACCGAGCGGTACTGGAACTCGGTACCGCTCGGTATTGGAACTCGGTATTGCTCGGTACTACTCGGTACCGAGCGGTATTGGAACTCAGTACTGCTCGGTATTGGAACTCGGTACTGCTCGGTATTGGAACTCAGTATCGCTCGGTATTGTAACTTGGTATAGAATATAAAATGAAATAACTTAAACCCATTCTGCTTCAACATTTTCTTTTTATTTTCCTGTAAAAACAATTCATATGAAAAGAACTAATGAGTTATGAGGCTCAATAAGTTATACAATTTATATAAAAATTAAATGTCATATTATAAAGAATAACATAATTGAATTAACTTAGAAATTTTTACAAAACAACATAAATCATCTTTTAAAATCATTATTTCATTCATTTGAAGTCTATACAGAATATCAATATTAATTCTTAAAAAATTGGCTAAACTTTCATAAAAATGTTCAATGAGCCCAGATAAACCTGACATTATCGTCATTGAACTACATAGAGGTCTCTTTTGTCTCTTTAGTTGTCATTTTTGCCCCATCTGCTATGCATGTATCATATTTGTGGTTCCTTTTGCCCCACATACAATTGTAGGTATCATATCTTGGGACTCTTTTGCCTCACATGCACTTGTAAGTTTCATATCATTTTATAGCGAATCTTTACTAATTCAATAAACTTCACATATTCGTAGTTCATACTTACATTGTATGGTTGTATAATTTCATCACACATAGTTGTTATACTGTTTGCATAAAGAGATTGTGTATGCAACATATAAAGAATTGTACTTCTTTTTAAAATGTTCGCAACTAAAAAAATGTTCAAATAATCATATCATATCTTATGTTAAATTCTAATTCCTCAAATATAATTGTAGTCGCTCATACATGAAATCATGAATACTTGACTATTAACATGCATAATATAAAATCTTATACTTTAGTGACTATCTTTCTAAATTGTCGTCAAAATTAGTGTATATGTCTACGATGATAACATATACTATTTAATTAAAAATTTATTACCTACCTCTTTGAAGATTTGTCTCATCAATTCTTCCATATCGCACTCTTCTCCTCTTATAAGTTATCTCAAAACCTCCTCTTTGTATATACTAGGTAATTCCTACAATTGGTGACATCTTCTTTAGGAACTTTCACTACCATTTAAAATTCTATAAAACAATTAAAGAAAACCAAATTGATTACCTCAATCGTTCCTTTCTTTAATTTCCTTTTTTTCTATTTTAACATAATTTCTTCACTGCAATTCCTGTATTCAAAGCCTACTGTAGAAATCAGCCAATCTTAGCAATACATCCGAACAATTCCTTGCTAATCTTGCTAAAATTAATCACAGTTTTACTTACCCAATAAATCCTTTCTTTTTCCTTCCCTAAATTTCCTTGCATTGTGCCGATCATAGCTTTGCACTGTGCCGAAACATCACTCCTTCAAGCGCTGTACTGTGCCGAACTTCCACAGTTTCAGCACTATGCTGAACTCCCTTCTATAGCAGAGCACTGTGTCGAGTAATGTTACAGTTCAGCACTCCTTGCGTGAAAAACTGATTGCTTGCTTGCTTGAATTCCAACAGATAAGGATGATGGGTGAGAGGGTCCAATACTAAAATTGATTTTTAATAACTTCTTCATAGCCAAAGGTATATCCATTCGGAGCTAATAAACAAAAGAAAAACATTTAATTAAATTGAACTTGTTATTTAATATGAATGTTAAGATTTTGCATAACAGTAATTAGTTGTTAAAATAACATTTTCTTATAAAAATTTTATATTTAAATACCTGGATTTTTGGATATTACATGACTAATGCAAGTTTATTAATCTTGAAAGCATGTCACTTGTTTGAGTATAATTTGGGAGTCTCATATGTGTGAAGCTTCTCATTTTTCATGCTAATTATGAGTTTGATGCTTGCTATAAGTGCTTTGTATACAACTTGATTATTTATGTGAGGTTCAAAAAATGAATAGGAATATTGTATTATGCCTCTTTTTAGTGTTTAAAAATGAGACCGACCGCAACTCATATTGTTGGAATATTTCTTGGGTTAGCTAGTCACATTGCTGAAGATCCCTCATAATAGAGCTCTTATTTTGGAGATTGTTTTTCTACTTTGAGGATATGACTACTTTTCAATTTGTGAAACTCATGAAGAATTGTTATACCTAAGCATCTTAGTTAAGCTCTAAGAAATTAGTTGGTTGGAGCATAGAGGCGTATTTTACTCGTGGCTTCTGAAGCGTTCTCTACAATTGACAATGATTACTCATCAAGTTGAGATGGCTAGAAGAGTGCACACGTCAAAGGTTTATAGAAGAGCAAAGATGAAAATACCCTATTTTTACATATTATTCAATAAGAATGATAGAGACAACAAAAAGAGAAAGAGAGAGGGATGCTTACGAGCACACAAGATTTTATGGTGGTTCAGTCAAATGGCTTGTGTCTACTATGGGTTTACCAAGAAGGTTTATTGAACTCTTATAGGACAAATAAGGAAAACCCCTATGGGACCTAGCTAACCTTCAGAAGAAAGAAAGAAGAAATATAGTGGTAGGAAGAATGCTCTTATGTCCGAGCTAGAGGAGGTTCTCAGGAGAGGAGAAATATAGGAGAAGATGAAGAAGAGAGTTTTGGTTACTTGGGATGGTCAAGAGTAGCTGATACACCATAAGTTTTGTCCCTGTGCCAAGAACTTCAAAGTTTAAGTTGCCTGAGAGGGAGATGGAGAGAGAAAGTTCTGAAGAAGGGGAAATTATTATGTGCGGACTTCGGACGTAACTTTGCGTCCGGACTCCAATTAAATTAAGACACATGGATTTCTTAAAACCCGATGACCCAACCCAACCAAGCTATGAAAATTTTGAAACTGTGGCAGCCCACTCATTTTTTATGTTTTTAAAAAGAAACCCGTGAAAGCTCTCAAATATTTAGGGTTTTTGTGGAATAAAACTTTTGGTGTCGGTTGAGAAACAAACAACGAGAAACATACAATGAAGATGGAGATTGATTTAAACTTTAAAGGATTATATATTCTGTCACGACCCGGCCCGGTTAGCTCGTAAGGGCGAGGCGGGAACAGAGGTCGGACATGATGAAGATAAAAGAAACTTCACAATAAACAATTAACATATCTCTAAAAAGTACCAAACATAAGGAAAGAGCCACTACAAAATCTCCAAACATGAACTTTTCTCTTCTTTCATTCAAAACACCAATAGATGAATTTAACATTAAGTTTACAAAATACAAAAGGGAATCCAAAAATCATTTTTTTCTTACTTATCATTTCTAAACCTTCTATACAAAACATCAAAACTCAAAAGAACTTGCCGCCCGTTGTCTCCCTACGACGGTAAATGCGCGGTGGTTGGTCTGCCATCTATCATTCCCTAGATACTCCTGAAAAGTATTCCCACAACGAGGGTGAGTCATAAACTCAATAGGTGTGATTGGAATTCAAATGAATTTAAAGTCAATAAAAGAAAACTAAATCATGCTTTAATGTTATAACAAAAAAAACATCAACATAAAGAAATATTGCTTTGAGGAAATGCATACATTTACCTCAACTTTCAAGTGCTTTTTTCTTCATAATATTTCCATTTTTCCTTTAACATTTTGCCTCACATGATAGTCTCAAATGCATAACATGAATATGAAATGTTCATAATAGTTTAATATGTAAATATAACACCCGTCTCGGGAGTACCACTTGTACTGATCAGGTACATAAAATTTGGCCAATTCCTTTATCATTGGTTCATATGAACCATCATTTACCATGGCTCATAAGAGCCTCCTTTACCATGACTCATAAGAGCCTCCTTTACCATGTGATACTCCCGCGTCAACATGCACATACACTTATTACTTATATATCCATAAGAGATGCTTTATGTAAACCATTCATAAACTAACCAAGTATATGTTTCCTTAGAGATATGCATGCTTGATATGCTTATGTGTTCTTTTGCATGTAAAGAAGAAAGACATGTATAATAAGAGTGGAGAAATAAGCATGAGATCCATTCATGAATTGTACATTTACATAAAGAGAACCTTTACATTTGCTTCAAGTGTCCATAAACTTATAAGGGAGCATGAGTCACAAGAGTTTCATAATGAGCATAAAGGAATTTGTCATTTTTAATGTAATTTGCAATGAAAGAAAATTTGTCTAAAATTTATAAGAACATCCATTCCACCTACCTCAATCCGTGCACCTCTTTTTTGTCCGATCAAACTTTTTTCCTCCACACGATTTATATCTAAAAGAGACATACAAAGAAAAGCATAAGTGACTAATCCCTATATAATATCCTAAACCCTAATTCTAAAGTAATAAAAGGGTTCTTTCTAATGTCTTGTTTATGTTCCAATTCAAGCCCTCCACACCAAATCATGATATCTCTCAAACACATTCTCTCTCAATTATGGTTTAGTCCAATTTCTTAGGTTTAAGCATGCCACACTTCTCCTTACATTCAAAACATAAAAAAAATATCTTCAATTTTTGGAATTTAATAAATAAAAAATTAGGAAATCTTGTATTTTAAATAAAATCCATAAATTAGTCTCTAAAATCCTCTCTAAAACAAATAAAAATCATAGGGATAAAAAATTCCTTAATTAGGGAAAAACCCTAAATTCCTAAACTCAAAATTTTGCATAAACCTTACAATGTCCTCCCATAAAAACTTTCCCATGTCATTTGAAATATCTTTTGTGAAGGCATTTCCAAATAAACAATTTTTGAGCAAATCCTAATTTTCAAAAATTCATATTTTTCACAAAAACACTTCACATTAGGGTTTAAAAACTTCCCCTAACCCTTCCCTAAACTTTTCTCAAAGAAATTCCAAGTTTTCTCTAAACCCTAGTTTTCATTTCTTAGGGAAAACTCAAAGAAAGGAGGAGGAAACTCAAGCAAAACACATACCTTAGTCTTCCCTTAATCTCCCCTACGATTTCCCCCAAGATTGGCCGCCGGAATCCGCTCGTTGGAGCCACCCGTCGCCTCTCCTACCCGCGCCCTTCCCCTCTTCAACGCTCGGTTTGGTCGCAAGCCGCAAATGAGGACCGAAATATTTCGGTCCCCTAATAAGGGTGGGGTTCTCATAATGCAAGCATAATGACCTCAAAGCCCTTACTTAAACATCCTCTCTATTCAAAAAGCATTAAGGGTAAAAAATGTCATTTAGAATTTTCCGGAAATTTTAACTCTCAAAATACTCAAAATCTGATATGGGTTCTATACATCAAAACGATCAGAATTTTACGCTCTATTTTATAAAATTATTCTCGTCGAAATCCGTCAACTTCAAAATTTTCACTTAAAACTTGTCGCGGCGCTTTGAAAAGAGTGCGAGGTCTAAAACAGCATTTTTGGGTTTTACACATTCTTTGCAGAGCCATTGGAAAAGAAGAAAAAAACTTCGGAGTAAGGTGTATTTTACTTGCCTAATAATTTGTTTTCATTATATATTATGAGGCAATATACATTTTGTGGAGCTTAGTTTTTCAACAGTGAAATCTGTTGTAAAGGCAAATACAGTAGAACTATATTTTCCGTCAAGGAATATCAAGTTCTCAAACAAGCCCAAATACATCAACGAGGAATTTAAAAACCAGGCAACAATGGTTTGTGTTTTTTGCGTTGTTTCACACACATTCACTTAAAATGTATTATTAAAAAATTTAAATGTCGAATGCCGCGAAAATGCATGCTTCTGTAAATCAACTATGCAAAATTTTATGTAAAATGACAATTTTTTGGACGCTCATTTATTCTCTCAGATGTAATTATTATGCATTTTTTTCTCTTTAATTTATGTGATGTTTTGTTCATTTTGATGTTGTGTACCGTTGAATATCATTGTGTATCGTTGTGTACCGCTGTGTACTGCTGTGTATTACTGTGTGCCGCTGTGTACTGCTATGTATTAAATTAATTTTGAGTATTAAATTAGTATCATGTGCATTTAATTAATTTTTCAAAATAAAATAAAACTTGATAGATATATATATATAAGTACTTATGAATTATATATATATATATGTATATAATTAAATTTATTTTGAAAAATAAATTATAAGTTATCTAAAATATTAAAACTATACACACGCACAAAAGATTATTTGGAGGATAAACTATATTTTCTTTTAGTTGCAAAATAATTGAATAATAAAAAGAATGGAAGTGAATGAGACAGAATAGAAAAAATAGGATATCGACTGGCTCACCAACTACATTCACTTCATTCAAGTCAAAATTTTATAAGTTTATTCTTCATAGGTGCTATTCCCTGAGATTGTTCGTGTGGTGGATATTTTTTTCTTCAACCAGGTCAATTTCAAGATTCTAGCTTTTTTTTTTGGTCATATTTTGATTGTATGTGCTGATGTTGATTCTTTAATATCATAGGTACTTGTGGGTAATTTAAAAAACTTATATCTTTCATTGCATCTCCTGGGTTAAAAGCTGGTAGTGGGAGGGCTAGTGGTGATAGAACAAGGAAGCCTCATAACCGTGATGACCACTAATATTGAATTGTTATGATCATAGTTATTTTTGGTAATGCTCAGTTGTACCAAGCAGTATTAAAGTCAAACCGCATGACGAAAAATTGTTATGATCATAGCTATTGAAGCACAGCATCAAACTGACCATAACTTTTTTATTGCTAAATTTTGTAGGGTACGGATAGCAAAATTAATGTGTGATGCAAAATTAAGCTAACAAATGAATACGCAGATCTTTTTTTTATGAAAGATTTAGATCTATTGAATTAATTTTTGCAAGAAAACCTTCGAACTTCATAGGAAAGTACAATGTTCAGCACAAAAAGTTCATTGCAATTAACAAGACACAATAATACACAGCATCAAAATGAACAAAAATCATATAAACGAAAGAGAAAAAATGCATAATAATTACATCTAAGAGAATAAAGGTCTAAAAAATTATCATTTTACATAAAATTTTAAATAGTTGATTTACAGAAGAATGCGTTTTCGCGTGATTGGACAGAAATTTTTTATGAATACATTCTAAGTGAATGTGTGTGAAACATAAAAAAAAAAAACACAAACCATTGCTGCCCTATTTATAAATTCCTCGTTGAAGTGTTTGAGGTTGTTTAAGAACTTCATATGCCTTGAAGGTGAATATAGTTCTGTTTTATTTGCCTTTACGATATATTTCTCTGTTGGGCTGGATCGAGTCGTCGGGTCTTAAGAAATTCATGTGTCTAAATTTAATTGGAGTCCTAACGTAGAGCTATGCTCGGAGTCCGCACAAAATAATTTTTCCTGAAGAAGAGAGAATAATCTAGGGAGCTTAAAAAGCGTAGAAGTCAAGACAACTAAGAAGAGCCAAAAGAAGTTTATTGTTCGAATTGAGGCTCTCACCTCGCGATGATTGATATTCCATCATTCGAGGCAACTTCTGACTGTGGTTGAGTTTCAAGGCTAATGATGAGCTTGGGATATGGGTGTGCACCCCCCCTTGGATTAATGTGTGAGCAGCAGCAAAAGCTATGCTTTAATCTTATTGGACGGGATGGGCGACAATAATAAATGTTAACAACAACAAAGACTTCACATAAATTGTTCTGGGCCGAATGGACGACACTAAACGTGATGACTTGACAAAATGGATGTCAAATCTTTGCCATTAATGCTTAGACATCCAAGTATTTTGCCATTAACAACAACAGTATGCTTGATAGGTGTTAAGGGTTCGATTTTTCGAAGGCTACACTTTCCCTGCATTTTGCAAGGGTACAAAGCAAGTGATATTGGGCCTCGGAATATCTAGAGTTTAGGGTTTGCTTTCTTTGTTTTCTCATGTTCCCACCACGAATTACGTGAAGAAGCTGTGAATTGAACCTCCCGACTCCAGGAGGCACTTATTTGGAGAAAACTGAAGATTTGGAGAAATTATTCCGTGCGGAGTCCGGATGGTAAAGAGCCGTCCGGATGTGAGTGTATACAGTATTTGCACACACTGTATATAAAAACAAAATTGTGTATAAAATTATACTCAGTGTACATACTGTGTACACTCACATCCAGACGATTCTTTACTGTCCGGACTCCGTACAAAATAATTTCTCGAAGATTTGAGTGTAAACCTTGTTAGGTGGCTTTGCCAGCTTAGCCAGCATCTATACAACCTTGCATATGACCTTTTCTATATCAGTATCAGTAAGATACTCAAGTTCGATTCTGGGATTTTTTTTTGTCGATCACTATTAACATTTGTGGATAGCTGTATGTGATGGTGAGTTGTGCATTGCACTTGGAAACTCTTCAAGATTCAGGGTTCTCACACGAAATATTTGTGTTCTCTAATCCTCGTATATATATGAGATTAGTGAATGGTGTTGTCGAGTCTTGTTAGGGCTGCAAACGAACAAAGCCGAGCCGAGTATGTAAGTGTTTATGTTTGAGTTCATTTATTATCAGCTTGTTCAAGTTTGGTTCATGTATTCGAGCTTTATTGTTTGTGTTCATGTTTGGTTCATTTAAATTGATGTGTGTTCATACTTGATTTATGTTCGGTTCATATTCCGTTTGTTTAGTGCTTATCAAGCAAACAAGCTTTAACGAGCTATAAATGAGCTTTACCTCTAGATGTCTATTAACTTACAAACAAGCTTTATCGAGCCTCCTAACAAACAATTACATCAAACATATTCATGAACATATTTAGCGAATTTTTTTAAACTATCAAACAAGCATGTTCATGAACATATATAATGAGTATTCTTGAGCTATTAAATAAGCAAGTTTATGGACATATATAACTAATTTTTATAATCAAATATTAATTGAGTTTTTATCGAGCTTATTCATGAGTTCTGAATTGAACATGAATCGACCTTTTATCGAGCTTATGACGAGCTTGTTCACTAGCTTTAAATGATGTTATTCATGAACACAAATGAGCCGAACACATTAGTGTTAAAGTTTGTTTATTTTAGGATCGAGTCTTTAAAATATTGTTTAAATTTATTTGTTTAGTTAATTGAACGACGACAAAAAAGCTTTAATCAACCGAGCAACGAGTAGCTCGTCAAACGTTTGGTTCGCTTGCAGCCCTAAGTCTTGTTATTTTCAATTATTAAATATCTTCCTTTTTATTGTTTTTCCATATCAGATAAGTATGATAATTTCTTTATTTAATGACATCTCGTTATATTTTGGTTCGTCATTTTTTTATAGAAAAAAAGTGGGTCAGCGTATTCTCATCAAATTTGATTAAGATGTGTCTTTAAACCATCGGATTTGCTTTAAAATGCATCATACAATATAAGAGAAATTATTTAAAACTTATATTTGATTAATCTCAAAGAAAATCTAATGATAATGATATTCATCCTTTAAAATTTTGGTTGGGAAATCTGAGTTTTTTAGTCATTTTTCTTATTCATTTTTCTTATCCTTTTGACATTTTACCAACAACTCTGATATTTTTGATGCAGGCTTGTTGGCATGGAGATGATGAGATGAAAGGATCAAAGAACATGCTTTGGGCACAGCTTGTAGTTGTTTCTTTTGTATTTAAAGCTGGCAAATAATGAAGATAGGATGTGCAATGGAATCATCAGTTATAATACATATTATTGTGCTTATATGCTTTTGCCTGCTATGAACATACAAGCGTTTACCAGCATTTTGTGCTGGCAAAACTGATTTTTCTGCGTTAAAATTGCTCACATTTCTCTGCTATGAGTGCTGCTATTTCTGTATGGAGATCTCCTTACCTCTTTATAACTGAAATAAAATCCCAAAATTATTTAGATTCACTGCTTCAATGTCTTAAAGATCATTTTCTTCATTTTAAATTGAAATGTTAGATATTTTCATCATACTTAACATTGTGAAATTTCTACATTTTTTATAGCTTTCAGTATGCAGATATGTTCGTGAAATTACCTCTAAAACAAGTCTTAGCTGCTTTGATAAAATAAACAGTTCATTTTTTATTATTATTAAATATTTGAATGTATTTAGATATTAATCATATGAGCTTTAATGGGTACTTAGAGTCCACAATGACTTGAAGGCCTAAATGATAGCAAATATTGTAATCTTCTTTCTTATAAAAGGAAAAGTTTATTGATTAGGAGGCTTGCCTAAATATTAGAAGAATAAAGAAAATCAGGTTCTATGAAGAACTTTCTAGAACCATCCAGCTTGGGCTCCCAAGAAAAAGATTATTAATCAAGGGACTTGCCTAAAATATTAATTTCATGTTTTGTAAAACACCCAAAAAAGGTTTACTTTGTAAGTAGATGCAATTTAGATGATATTTAAAGATGCAAAATCAATTGAACCAGAGAAAAGCTTTTAAAAAAAATATTTGGACATATTTGGTTTCTTAGAGCATCTCCAATTGAAAATCTCATTATTTATTCCAAAATGTTGTGAAACTAAAAAAATGTCGTGATTCATCTCCAATTGAATTCTATTTTTTCCCCTTTCGCAGGTAATGGTCGTCTCTTCTTTCCCGCGGCAAGTTCGGTAGAGACATAAAAATGGCGGAGATGAACAGTGCAACGCCAATATTGGCGTCCCACTGTTCACCCGCAGCTAAATAACGAAAGTTTTGTCGTTCGGCTGGAGCGAGCGAACGGTGTCATTCAGGCATTTGGAGTTCAGTTGGAGATGCCCTTAAAAGAGGATTCACACTCCAATAAAGGAACAACCACTACATAAGATTTAGGTTTGGTTTGGGATAGCTTTTTAACTGTTTCTTAAATCAATTTTTTAGTAAAAAAATATAATTTTTGTACTAAAAAGCTGCTTTAAAAAATAATAAAAAATTATTCCAAACGAAATCTTAGAGGACAAATATAAGCTTACTTCAAAGGATCCTACACAAGAGATTCCTTAGGAAGCAATGAAGAAGGAATAGCCTTTACCATCAAAAATAAAATAATCAAGAAGACACTAGCAAACCAGTGTGTCATTAACCAATGAGCTTAATTATCATAACTCCAAAGATTGAAATATTCAAAAAAAAAAAAAAAAAAAAAAAAGAAGCACAACACCAAGGGAGAACTTAGGAGTTGTTTGGTTGGTTGAAAATTTAATACAATATAAAAGAAATGTAGCATATTTGAAATATTTTAAAGTTATTTGGATGAGTATGAAATAAATGTGGAGAATTATATTTTTTTACTTAGAGTAAAATGAATATAGTGTAAAATATGACTGGTTGTGGCCAATGATGGTGGAAACTAACGATAG
The DNA here is from genome assembly GCF_001605985.2 of Dendrobium catenatum. NCBI lineage: Eukaryota > Viridiplantae > Streptophyta > Magnoliopsida > Asparagales > Orchidaceae > Dendrobium > Dendrobium catenatum. The sequence continues at coordinate 202,083 of NW_021318660.1, forward strand.
TGTCGGTGGTGACGAACGGCGTTAGTTACCGATGGTTGGAGATAGTTGAGAATGAAGGAGGGGGTGGTCGGCAGCGGAGGCTGACAATGGTGGTGGACAACCCTGATGAGTGATGCCATATAATGTATTTCTAATGTATTCAAAAAGCGTCCAAATTTGAGGAATTCTAAATACGCCAATCAAAATTGAACTAGATGATAAATCTCAAATACATCAAAATTTTATACCAAAACTCCAATATTCTTCAAAAAGGTTTCTTTTTTTTTTTTAAATACCTTGCATATTTTTACTTCAAACCAAAACTATATTATTGGCTTAAATAAAGTCGTTGATCATTTTTATTTTATTCCACTAAAATTTGATTAAAATTATATATACATATATGCATACACGAAAGATTTGCTGTGGTCCGATCCCTGCTCGACTTGCAAATTGCCACTCTCTGCTTTTGGCGCCATTTCCTTAAAACCCTTGACGTTTTGTTGGAAAGAAGAAGAGATTAACCCCGTTCCAAATTCCTCATGGCGGAGGCGACCATGGAGATCGACGTCGATGCTCCACCGTCGAGACCCAATAAGGGCAAGTCCCCCTCTGCTTCTGTCGTCAACGGTGTCAAATCCGGTCCGTGGGTGGAGAAGTATCGTCCTCAATCCTTGGCCGATGTCGCTGCTCACCGTGACATTGTTGATACCAGTAACAAGTCTTTCAACTGATCTCTTTCCCTATTTCGGTTTTCTCATATTTTCCTCCTGTTTTTTCCTCGAATGTCTTCCGACCTAACTTTGGCATTTGCGTCGAGGAAGTCGATCGACTGACGAACGAGAACAAGTTGCCGCATCTTCTTCTGTACGGGCCACCTGGGACGGGGAAGACGTCAACGATCCTGGCGCTGGCGCGGAAGCTCTACGGGGGGCAATATCAGAATATGATTCTAGAGTTAAATGCATCTGATGATAGGGGAATTGATGTCGTGCGCCAGCAAATTAAGGATTTTGCTGGTGCGAGGAGCCTTTCCTTTGGGTAAGAATGTGTAAATGCGTTTTCACAGTAGACTTATTCTTCGTTTAGTTTTTGTGGTATGATTAATGATGTCGTTTGATGCATTTATGTTGTAGTTGCATGCTTGTATGGGAAATCACTATTTCTTGTACTGTTTATGCTAGGTTTGAATTTGACAAGATTGTTTTATTTTGGTCTTATTTTTTGAATTAGTTGAGGGGATTTGTAGTTCATAACACGTATTTGGAGAGAGCAAGGGAGATGGAGGTAATTTAATTTTACTTTCTCCTGTACCTTTGACATCCTTCTCTTGGTTTTGTTGAATGGAATATACAATGATTGCCTTTCTCTACGCCTAAATGAAAGATTTCTGCCCATTATTGTCTTTCTGGCAATTAAGGAGTGGACCAAGCCAGTCATCACATTTATTAACTGCTAAGCTCATTCATGCATGAGCTGAAACCTTTACTTAGCTTAAACATGAAGACAATTTTTATAGCATACAGGGTTTTTTAAGCTAAACTTGGTTTATATGTAACATTGCCAACATTCTGAAAAAGTTATTCTTTTTTTAGAAAAAAAAGGTTAAGTATACTTGTCTCATAAAGTTAAATTCTGTAAACATAACCACAAAACTGGGATCGTATGTATTTTCATCTGAAGAAAATACTCATCACAGTGTAGATTAGGTGGATCAGGTAGTTTGCCTGATTTGATTGAATTAGAGTTATGTATTGTTGTTGTTCCTTGATGAAATTGGCAGGATCTACACCCACACACCCACCTGTCAGCATAGGAACTTAAATTTTTTTGGAGAGGATTCTTGCTTAGAATTTTTTTGTTTATAAGTCTCTAGCTAGCATCTACTGGACATCTATCCACATTTTCCTTGCTATTGCTTGAAAGATAATTTATGTTTTAAGCATAGTTTCCCTTGTTGGAGTTGAAACAAATATCAAGGTTCTTGTATTATTGACAAACTTTCAAAATTAATATGAGTTATTCTTTAGATATTGGGCATTTAGTTCCAACAATGTTCATTTTTATTTACCTTTTTTGGGTGATTATTTAAAGTGCTAAACCAATAGCCGAAACATAACTTCATGGATGAAGGGGAGATATTCGAGCTTTTTCTGCATCTCAAACTAATATATGTGAAAGCGCGGCATTATTTGGAGCTGTGGAATGTTGATGGATCTTGAATCTTTATGCTAGTTTTAACAGAAGGCTTGTCCATTATATATTTATCTATATCATTCAGTATGTGTTCTTTCAGAAAGTGAAAGCCATTTATATTTTCATGCAGTGTAAAATTTTCTGTAAAACTGGTGCTGCTGGATGAAGCAGATGCCATGACGAAGGATGCACAGTTTGCATTGCGTAGAGGTATGCCTCCTGAATTATTTTGTTGTTTTTAGGGTCTTACTTATGCCCTCTGCTTAGCTATTGTTGCTTTGGTGCAGTGATTGAAAAACACACGAAGAGCACCAGGTTTGCACTTATCTGCAACCATGTCAATAAAATCATCCCAGCATTGCAGTCAAGATGCACTCGATTTCGGTTTGCTCCACTTGATGCTGCACATATTAAAGAACGACTTCAATATGTAGTGGCTGCTGAGGGGTGCGGTCCTTCATCTTCTTTATAATTGGCTTCGAAAAATATCATGGAATATTCTAAGTGTGTACTGGTATCTTGTTCCCATGGTGCATATTCACTGGTTGATATTACTGTTAATTCACCAATCTAGCAATCTGATTCTGATTTTAAAGAATTCATAATTCAAAATTTTCATGTATTAACTCAACAAAAGTAATGGCTTTGGCTGGCTTTGCCTAACTAGTATCAAAATTCTGGGTTATTGTAAACGGAGTGCCTGTTTCTTCTTATATTGGCAAAGTACAATTGAAAAGCTACTAATTTTCCTTTTTATTTCAAGCTACTCTAGAGTCAATATATTCTCATCATCACTTCATCAGTCTAATTTAATTACGATCTTTTTTATATATTTTTAGGTTCATGCAGGATTTTTATAAGATTAGATTAAGGGAACTTATTTATCTGTGATTGCAAACGGTGAAATTTAAGTTACCTGCTAGACCTCTTATACTTTCTACATGGAATTTATTTCTAGTGCTAGTTTAAGTGCTTGCACCTTCCTGCAATATATTTTGGAGAAACAAAGATGCTTTAGAACTAATATCTACGGAATGCCACTCACTGAAACGATGCTTTCAATAGCCAACATTGCTTCTTGATGTCATTTTGGTTTGTACTACTGGAAACATGTAAAGTTGCTCCTATGGTTTCATCTGTGTAGCATCTTTGAAGACTTTCGTCTAGTGACAAACTTACCAAAATAAATAAATTATATAACTACTTTTTTTCTTCTTTAAGGCTTGACGTCGATGAGAGTGGCTTTGCAGCTTTAGTGCGATTGAGCAATGGTGACATGAGAAAGGCTCTGAACATTTTGCAGGTAATTTTAATTTTTCTCAGAAGATCCATTAAGGTTATTAGCATTCCAATTTATGCGTACCATACATCAAGAACCCCTTTTCTGTGACTATGCTATTAAAATGTATCACATTTTAACACCATTTACCCTTTAGTTCTCTGTACTTCTAAATTCTATCAAACATCTCATCAGAGTTAAGGGTAGAATCAGTGCTTTTACCTGCAAAATAGCAAATTTTATAGATATGCTTTGGGAATACTTTATTTTAGATCAGTAACACTTTGTTTTACAATTAATAGCTTCTTCATAGCCATTTAACTTCTGTTTGACATCTTCTAATCTTTTTTGCATGGTTGCTTGACATCTTCTAATCTTTTTGATGAAGCTTGATGTATTTTATTGTGATTGAAGATATTGGAAACTATACAACATCACTTGTTTTCCTGGGGCTGTTAGTTCCATAGATTCTCCAGATGATGTGGTTATTAATCAGATTAATTATGCCTTTATGAATACCAAATTTAGCATGACCCTCAACATTTTTTTTTTGTTGTAATGAAGGATAATGGTCAGCTTGATCATGGTCTTCACTAAAATTAGGCTTTGATTGATCTTTTATCTCTAATCAATCATATTTTTGAAAATTGTTTTTTGGTGATGTTGGATGTCTAAGGGTTTAGGGTTCATTAATGTAAAATTCAGGATGAGATGCTTTAAAAAACACACAAAATATTATAATTCATGGTTTCTCATCTTTTAATTTAAACAAAAGTTAGTCTTTGCTGACTCAAAAAAAGAAAAATCTAAAAAATACTTTTAAGTAATCAAAGTCTAAAATTCCACAAAAATCAAATAACAATATAAAATTCTACAGTGACAAATATACATATCATAAAATAAAATTTAATATGTAATTAACTTGATAAAATTTCAACTACAAATACAAATCAATCATCAAATAAGTTAGAAAAAAGAACAATAATAGAAATTTTTAGTTGTAAGATCTAGGTCTCATGCTGGTATAAGGAGAGTCATCCCCTATTAGTTGTCGTTAAGACTTGCAAGTATTTGAAGAATCTATATCCAACAACATACATTTGAATTAAGAAGAATTATATATTTTATCCAACCATTCAATCATTCAATGAGTTTTATTTATAATCCAAAATATTCAAAATTATTAGCTTCGTAGAATCAATTAAGATATGTTCAAATACTACTTGTTTCTATGTCAGCATGCTTAGATTTCATGAAGACAGTAGTTTTCAATCCCAAGCAATCAACTTCAAGACCAAACAATAACTCACGTCCTTAAAGGCAGCAGCTAAATATTGCTACAGTCAATAGGCCGAACGAAAAAGAAATCAGCAGTAGGGAGTATATTGTTTAGGTGGCAGAGAATCACATAGTAGTGAAAACCAGCGACACCTGCCAAAGAAAAATAGAATACATATAATTAGGAACGCATGAATTCACCTAGCTGTCTCCCATTAAGAACCACAAGACACGAACATTCTTTTGAGCTAAATGTTGATTCAGAAAGGGAAAACAAAAAGGGCAGCAATGGTAACATCAACAACGTACGCTAACTCAGAGGTTGGCAGGGAATATGGAATCAAAAGTGTTGACTAGGGAATCTGATTAGAGTTTAAGCGAAACAATTGTAGCGGTAATCAAACATATCAATGTAATCCAAATACTATAGAATATATAACAGGCACCAGCCTATGTTACATTCAAATTCAAAATTAGAAAACTTAAACATAAAACATAAAGTCAACTAAAATAACATCGATGCATATGATTTGCATATCCAATGTTCCCTACACTCACCAAATGACAAATGTTGCTCTTTTAAGTTCATACTTTATATCAGCCCACGCAGGCTTAATTTCTCTTGTAGTACCTTGCCAAAATGATTAATAATAGCTCACGAGCTTTGATTTAATGCATTAAAGTCTTTCATAATCAAAGAGGTAGTCATATTCATTAAAGTATTTAAGATCATCTATCCTTCTTGAAAATTCATCATGATTATACTTTCCATCAAATGTAGGAATGTAAATTTAATCCTCATGATACTGGAAGTGTGTTCATTTAGAATCATAACATACCCAATTTTGTTTAAAATTCATCCCTTATTAATGATTTGAATTACCCATTCTATATGTTATATTTTTAGTTGATGTGGTGATGCAATCATAACATATTATACCAATTTGATATAGTAAGTCTTAGAGTCCAGGATTCAGTAATGCAACCTTAAAATGAAACGCGTCACAAACATATAAAATTTCACAACAATTTTTCAACTTTTAATTTAAGCAAAGATCAAATTTTTTAGTTCAAAATTAGATAACACCATTCATTCATTTCAAACAATAATTTAAATTTGCCAAAATTTGAAATTCTGAAAAAACAACTAAGAAAAAAATATTAAATTTTGCAATTTTTAATACTCGCTGTATAAAATGAACACTGGTATGTAACAAACTTGGCAAAATCTCAATTACTAAACAATTTAAAAGAAATAACGAGGATAGAAATTACTAATTCAAAGATGCATGCTATACGTTATTACAAGGAGAATTGCCCCCATGAATTTATCTTTGAGATTTGCAAGCATTCAAAGAATACACGTCCACAAAACAAAAAATATTTAATTTTACAACCGTTAAGATTCATACATTAAAACAAAAACATGCATGTATTTAATTACCAAATAATTCGAAAGAATTAGGAAGGATATGAATTACCAATTCGAAGATCCAGGTTGTATGCTATTACAAGGAGAATTGCTCCCAAGTCATCTTCAAGATTTGTATGAACTTAAAGAATCCATATCGAACAATACACAAGAATTAAAAAATATATATAGATTTTATTCAATCATTCAAATAATTTTATATGCCTGAGAAGTAGTTAAGAAGACCCAAAGTTAGCAACTTCTTAGAATCCATCAAAATTTTATCAAATACCACCCGTTTTGTTGTCAACATCAATTTCCAAACCAAACAACAGCTCTTGGCCCAAAGGAATAAACAGTTGGATTTTGCTATAGTAATAGCATTAAAGGAAATCAGCGGCAGGGAACTTGTGTTTCAGGTGGCAGAGAATTGGATAAGGGAAGCAATCAGGAACATGAGAAGCCAGCTAGCTGTTGACTCCAATGTTTAAAATTGCATATTCGGGTATTGAGGCGTTTTTCATTCGTGAGGCGAGGCGTAAGCCTCGAGGCGTTTTGAGGCGTAAGCCTCAAAATCAAAAGATTGTGTAACATAAAATGATAAATTTTTTATATACTAATGAGTGAATAATATATAAAAAAAGCATAAGATATTAAGTGAGGCGGGCCTCAACCAAGTTGAGGCGCAAGCCTCATAAAAAAAACTTGAGGCGTAAGCATCGAGGCGTTTTTTAGTGGAATTGCGCAAAGGCGGGCCTCATATTGCGCAATTTTAAACCATGGTTGACTCCCATCAAGAAGTGCAAGATAACCATGCTTTTGAGTTTCAATCCCAATCTGGAAAGGGAAAACAAACAGAGCAGCAACAGTAACATCACACACACCAAATTAAAGGTTGGAAGGAATCATCCTATCGGTGCTTACTGGAGAAACCTACCAGACCTAAATCAAAACACTTCCATGAAGAGGTCATGGTATCAATTAATTGTTAAATTTCTCAATTATTGACATAGTGGATGTGCCTTTTCTTTCCTTCTAGGTTGAAACAGGATTACAATATGCATGTTGCTGCAATTAACTGATTATTTTATGATTTTCATTCTTAATATGATACATGTCATTTGTCTGCTTTAATATGCACAGTCAACGCAAATGGCTTATCAACGTGTAACAGAAGAAGCTGTTTACCTATGTACTGGAAATCCAATGCCCAAAGACATCGAGCAGATTGCCTATTGGCTCTTGAATGAACCATTCACAGCCAGCTTTAGATGTACGCTACCACAAGGCTGCCATTCCTTTTTTTTTAGTCTTTCTACTGTTTGAAATTATTGACTAATAGTCAATTCTTGCTGCTGCAGATATATCTGATATCAAAATGAGAAAAGGGCTTGCCTTGGTAGACATTATTAGAGAGGTTACTATGTAAGTAAAAGTTCTATAAATCATATCAATGTACAACTGTTTTTTTTTTTTTTGTCATTGTTAGTACCATATATACTTGATAAATTCCTTTTTGCAGGTTTGTTTTCAAGATCCATATGTCCTCAGATATTCGAATCAAGCTCATCAATGACTTGGCTGATATTGAGTGTGTAACTCCTTCCATTCTTTATGTGTATTAATTAGTTTCATTAAAATGCGTTTCCTTCAATGCCGGTAACTAAATAGGAAAGTAGAACTTTCCATATTATGTAATCATCTGAGGCTTCGTTTGAGACGACTTTTTTATTGCATTTTAAAATAACTTTCTAGTACAAAAATTTTAATTTTTGTACTTGAAAACTGTTTTAAGAAGTAAGAAGAAAGCCGTCCCAAACGAAGCCTGAATCAGCGTCAAATTTTAATTTATACTGCCATCAAAATGTGCACTGAGATTTAAAATATTTTCTCATGTTTTCTGTTGACCGTGCAGGTACAGGTTGAGCTTTGGATGCAATGACAAACTACAACTAGGGGCGCTTATCTCCACTTTCACAAATGCACGCTGTGCCCTTGTTGCTGCAGCCAACTGATCTCTCTGTATCTTTCAATGAGTCTTAGGAAAGCCATTAACTCTTTGTCCGATTGAAACACAATTCTATCTTATTATAATATTATCTGAGAGCATTATTTGCTTATGCAGGTCCTTTTTATTTAAGGTTGTTAGTGTGTGGCCAGTCATTCTGAAATTCTTCAGGGAAAACTCATAGAAGATGCCTAATTATTTCTTGTTCAGGACTTCAGGTACTGTTGAAAATTATGTAGGTTAGTGACAACCCGCTTATTTCAGAGAAATGATAACTGGATTTCAGTTAGCTGGATCGTAATATCTTATTAAAATATCATGTGAAAGCATTGGTCAAAAGGTTTTTGAAGCTTCAATGCCTTTTCTAAGGACTATAAGCTTGGGGCTTATAAGCTGCAAGTTTAAACAGTTAGCATCTGTTATGTGTTGTGCAAATTTAATAACAATTTTGGATAACATATAGAATGTGTCACAGTTCATGACATGTTAGTATCCTTCAATACTCTTTTTTGGTTAGAGTGCCAAAACAAATAGAAATTAGAAAACTAGCAATTATAGGTGTAAACTAAGATTTCGTTTGGGACAACTTTTTCGTTGCTTTCTAAAGGAACCTTTAGTACAAAAAATTATAATTCAAGAAAATTTTTAACTAAAACATTATTTTAAAAAGCATTAAGAAAGCTATCCCAAACGAACCCTAAGTCTAAGTCTTAGCTCGGGAGCTAGATTGAGTCAAATTTAGACTCGCTTTGACTCTAATCAGCTTGTGGGAGCTACTAATTAAAAAAAAAGGTTAATTAATATAATTAACTATTTTAAATTATAGAAGAATGTTATTAGAAATATTAAAAATGCTTTATTTTTTATCTTAAGAATATTTATGTTATTTTTCATTTATTTTTTTATTATTTTATTATAATAGTTGTCCAAATTGAATCGTTTCTTTTTTAATAAATTAGAGCATTTTTTTAATAACTTAATAAAAAAAATTTGGCTTCAAATTTTTTTACATTTTTCGAAATTTGGTTGATATTATTGTAATATACTTTAATGGTAATTTTATAAATCGATAAAATTAATATTACATGCAATTGCCCTCTTGAGTATCTATGATAGATTCCAACATAATAAATAAGACAACATTATTAGTTTTTTTTTTTTTTTAAGGTTTCATTATAAGTTTGGCTAAAGTGGGTTTAATAAATTTTCCCGATAATTGAGTGTTTCACATCCGAATTTCAGCTAAAAATCTTAAAATTAATCAAAAACAAAAATAATTAGCTGTTAAAAAGCAAGGGATGGAGGTTCTATTCAACAATTCATATTCTCTATATGAATTGCCCTAAACCAATTAAAACTACAAACTACATAATAAATGTACACGAAATCCTCAATGGAATCACACCTTATTTCCAAAACACTAACATTTAAATACAGAAATGAAAATGCGAGCACAAAGACTCATTGATTACTAGTTAAAAGTGACCTAATATCCGTATTTTGACTTCGTTTGAGACGGTTTTCTTACTGCTTCTTGAAATAATTTTTTAGTACAACAATTTTAATTTTTGTACTATAAAATCGCTTTAAGAAGCAGTAAGAAAATTTACCAAACGAAACCTTAAATATAGAAATTAATCAGTTTTGCTTAGGCTTGATCATCAGGCAGCTGGCAGACGATGGAATGCTCTGGTTTGTGATAACATTGGAAGTCAAGATGCACAAAGGCTCGCTCTACTTCTGGCAGTTCCTCAATCTTTATCTGCAGGGATTCTCCTATGGCATGAGCTTCTTTCAAAGGCAGCTCTTCATCCAGTTCAATGTCGACCTTAAACCATGGATCCAATAAGAGTTTTCATATTCATTTGCATTAGCAGTTGAACAGTCATTCAACAAACTCCTCAGCATAAAGTGAAGTTAATTAGTCTAAATTTTCTAGTTCAAAAGTTTCTTGAAAGCAGCAAAAAAGCTACTGTAAAAAGATGTCGTCTTAGGCTTCGTTTGGGACTGCTTTCTTACTGTTTTTTAAAGCAGCTTTTTAGTACATTACAATAATTTTTTTAACTTTTTTTTTAACTAAAAAGTTGCTTTAAAAAGCAATAAGAAAGCTGCCCCAAACGAAGCCTTAGATAGGCTCGTAAAGCACTTTTGGTGTGGTTAGTGTCCTGCGAATTCATAAGAAAAAATAATAAAACTATGAAATTTAGCATGATATAGGATGGGTAGGGCCAAAGTGGATAATAACTATGGCCTCTGCATCACACATATAGTTGTGGGAAGCTATTTATCCAGACCATTAAGCCTCCCAGGCCTTTTAAGTTTTGCTAGTTCCATTTATCTATTTCTTATTGGACGAAATTTCAATTAAAAAAAGAAACTCTCCCTACTTTCAGAATGTTTGTAATAAAAGGCTCACAAACAAAATGATGGCAATCTGCATGTATAGTCATGAGTTCCTATTTGTAGTGAGAAAGTATAGAATTAAGCTGTGACTTTGTAACATATATGTTAACTAACCTCCACAAAGTAGAGAACTCCAAAAGTATAAGCTCGGACTGTGCCAACCCGCTTGATTTGGGGATCATGCCTTATCACAAGGTATGTCAACTTCTGCAGCATTTCAGGCGGCGCAGATTGACCCACCAGTGAAACTGCACCAGAAATCGCAAACTGTTCACCTCTATTATCTCAAAAAGGCCCGTAAAATGTTGCATTTGGTGTATCATCAAGAAAAGGAGAGATTATTCTGTGCGGACACCGGACAGGAGAACCTTCTGGTACCGCTTGGTACCGAATGCGGTACGAGTGGTACCGCTCGGTACCGAGTGCGGTACACTTTTGGGGTGATGTGTCATATTTTTATTGGTCTCTGGCCGACGTGCGGACTCCGCACAAAATAATTTGTCCAAAAAAGGGGAGAGCAGGGGAAGTATTTTCGCGCGTTCTTTTTGCTCAAAATGAAATAAAATTAGCCAACTTGTTTTGGTTTGTGAACATTGAAGGCAAGTTAGAGGCTTTTAGAACTACTGAATATTGCAGAAAAAACTTAGACAAACCAAAACTAAGAAAGTTGCTCTTGAGCTCTTCAAGAATCTTGCATCAAGAATTAGAAAAAGAACATATACTTCAGGAAGTGAAAGGGATTAAAAAGCAGCAGCTACGCAACATGGATTCTTAGAAAAGGACATGAAATAAAAAATGGAAAAAAACCAAGTATGAGAACAGTTGAGGGGAAGAACCTGCATTTTCCATTACGGTTCCACACCAATTAGAAATTGTGTAGATTGCAAGGATGATAGCCCCAATAGGATCAATCCACCAGTAGAATTTATCACCAAGAACAGCAGCAACTAGGCCCACAACATTGGTTATGACATCAAAGTAATGGTCCTGAATTTCACACATAGTAACAAACGGATCAATCTATGTTAAGTTGGGAAATTTCAATTCTAAATAAAAAAAGAAACCACCTTGGCATAAGCGCGAACAATTTTGTTTCCTGAAGTTCTGCAGTAAAGCCAGAGAGCAAGTTTTACAAGACTAGCAAACAGCATTATTCCATACAACCACCATAGCTGCTCGGAACTCAACTTTTCAGGAGGTTTATTTGCTATCAGTTTCTCAAGTGCCTGAATCAAAACCTGAAATCCTGAACATAGTAGGAGACTGTTGATTCTTAAATACTTTTTAAGCTTAAAGTTGCATTTCTTACCGAAGGAAATTAATGAATTTTATGGAAGAAGGCAGTTCATTAAATTAACAGAGTACAAATTTTACTCTTTATTTAGGAGCAGTGTGATATGCCTTGGAAGTAAAAAAAACAGCAACCCAATCAATAGAAAACTGCATGAATGCTCAAAATAGTGGCTGATTATTATTTCTGCAATATGAAAGCAAGATACAGGTGATGTACTATTAGAGAGATAGATCATCTCTCCCACAAGACTTAGACGTCGCTAGGAACTCACAACAAAACACCAAGAACATAAAACTTAGCAATAATACACCCTAATCCCTAGAAAACTCCCCCTTAAATAGCCCTAGAACATAAAATCATAAATAGAACATTCCTAAACAAGTAAACATAATTTATGAAAACTTCATAAATAATTTATGAAAACTTAATAAATAATTTATGAAACCTTCCTAAATACCATCATATTCATAGTTTGCTTGAAGAAGATTCTTTACAATTAGTTAGAATCAAGGGAAAAGAAAATCTCATTGATGTGCTCACAAAAGTGGCACCAGAATACCAACAGAAAAGTTGAGGCTTTATAAAGCCTCAATTAACCTTTGTGAAAGATGATTTGGAGGTGTCGCATAAAAACACTTAACACAAACCGTTAAGCAGGTACAATAAAAATTTCTATCTCCAAGGCTTCGTTTGGGACAGCTTTTCTATTGCTTCGTAAAGCATTTTTTAGTACAAAAAAATTAAAATTTTTGTACTAAAAAGTTGTTTTACGAAGCAATAAGAAAGTCGTCCCAAATGAAGCCTAAGTGAGATGAACATTAAAGAGTCAAACTTTTCTCCCATTAAATCTCTACAATATATGATTGAGATCTACTATCAATTGCAGATATTAGATTGAGACTTATAAATATATTGTTAAATCCTTTTTTTGGATTATGAGATATTTTGTTGACTTTAGAAGATCTTGTAAAATTTTGTAACTAATTCTATGTTTTGAAACCCATGACTTATTACAACTACAAATAAAGCTTTAGAAGAAGAGGTTTAATATCTCATAGAAGCAAAGAAAGCAAAAAGAAAAGGGAGTGAGGAGGACCAGGCTCTCTTATTGAACAAAGAAAAGAAGAAAGGGACTTTAGGCTGCTTCCATCCAATAACATAGCAACATGAATCTGGCGTGTGTGATGTGTCTTACCCCATGGAGAGGAAAAAATCTACGAATTTACTTCCTAACTCTAGTCCTTTACTCTTATAGAACTAGTTTTTCTTCTCTCACTATTCAGCATCAACGAAGGCCTCCCGATGACGTGAAAAGGTTGGAGTAGCTCCAGTGGAAGATAAGATTAGAGAGAGTCGCCTTAGATGGTTTGGTCACATTAAACGAAGGCCTCCCGATGACCCGGTTAGGAAAGTTGAGGTATTAGATTTGACTTATGTTAAGAAAGATAGAAGCAGACCTAAAAAGACTTGGTTAGAAAATATTAGAAATGATCTTTCTTTATTAGATTTAAATGAGAATTTGACTTTTAATCGAATACAATGGCGAAAAAGGATTCATATAGCCGACCCCACATAGTGGGACAAAGGCTTGATGTTGTTGTTGTTGTTGTTGTTGTTGTTGTACTATTCAGCATCAACTACAAAAGGTGGAGTTAACCTCCGCATGTATTCCATAATTGATTTGAGCACGTGTGGCAACAACGACAACCAACTAATGCTACCCCATCGCCTACATCTCCCTAGCCCTCTCTCTCATTTGACCAATACTTACCCAAATCTTAAAGCCCATCCCAATTTCCTCCTTCCCATTTCACCTCAAATTATTGACTCCTTACCTACAACCACAAAACATGCCCCGTCACCCAACTCTCCTATGCAAACTAGCCGCCGATTGTACACCTCTCCTCCTCCACTCCTGTCGGCCAGCTGCCTGCAACTCTTGTCTCTCTAAATACTGTATTAATAGCTATTATATGTTTGATACTTAGTGCATATTTAATGAATAGCCTATATCGAAAGTTCTCTCTCGTCAGCAGGACGAGTAATTAACTATAGGGGTTTGCGCCTATGAGAAACCTAGAATCATATCACTAAATCCTCACAAAATGAGGGTGAAATCTTTGGGTGATTTTTTATCTTAAAATATAATCTGCCTTCAAAAAATTTAACCTGAAATAATCTGTAAATTTTTTAAGCCCACAATTGTATGAGGACTTCTTCAATAATGCAATTTCACGAAATGATAACTCTAAATTATATTTAGGTATGAAGAGAAATTATTGATGAACCTCTTCTGAAATTTTATGGAATTATCTTATCTCCTTGCAACTATGGATATAGGTGGATCTCATTTAACCATGTAAAATTTATGTGTCTTGTGTTTGCAATATCAGATGTGTTTGTTCTCTCATTTTCATTTTGCCTTTGCTCTAAGATTTATTGCTGCCCTACCACGAAGTACAATATTGTGATAAATATCTATGTCTAATAGAACCAAAGCATATGCTTATAAGCTACTTAGTTCCAACATTGAACATGAACATGTCATCCGCATTATAGTCAAAAGAACATAACAGATTAATAAATTTCATACCAGAAAGAAGATGAATACCTAAAGTTGCCATGACAGCTGCAAATACAACTATACCCACTGGTTGCATACGTAATTTTCCAATGGGGTACTGATAGATGTTCACTTTCTTCATTGACAAATGTGTAAACCATAGAATTCCACCTGCGATGAGATCCAACAAAGAGTCAAGTGTCGATGCGGCGATAGCGATAGATCCACTTCTTATAGTAGCATAGATCTGAAAAATATGTTTCGTTAGTTTTACTGAAGATTCATTTCTCCTTTTTTTTTCAGTGTTGTGTAGTCACCGCAGAAAATATTTAATCATGCTAGAAGAATGAATACCTTTAATAACAGGAGAATTAAGTTTGCATAGTTGGAAATTTTTATAGCCAATTCACTCTGGTTTTGATCTGCATTTTCTTGATCTTCTTGATCATTGTCACCGTTAGCGGACTCATTCAAGGAGTCAACCTCTTCGAAAGATTTGAGAGTAGCAAATTGCTTTTCATAGTATTCTTTTTCACCTGGGTAAGAAAAACATAATGATACTAAACATTTCTTATAATTCAATGCATTTATAATGATAATTGCATGTTTACTGACAGCTGCACATATCCACATACTGGTTCAGATGCATCACAGCCATATATAGATTCCAACAATGTTTAAAACAGTATAATTTAATTCAGAGGGAATAAAAAATATCAGCAGTTGATAAGAATATCCCCGTCGATGATTTATTCATGACTAGAGTCTTTATTGAACCTTACATTAGTTATGAGTGGAATTTGATTGTGTTGATCAATTGGGTTGTACTGTTCCCACGGACCTCAACTCAATTTATTGTGTTCGTTGGGGTGTGAAAGGGTCCTCTCACTACTTGGGTTCAGGTTCTTTGAACTAAAAAAAAAAAATTCGTACAACACCCCGATGATGTGTACCCGAGCACCCTGGCGCTACAAAGTTTGCTGGGAGAAACGACAAAGAGCAGAGCGCCAGAGTGCTCTAGATTTGGCTCAGCAGCTCTGCGGGTTTGAGCATCGAAACATCATCAGACGAAATGGGATCAGAGATTTGAGTGATGCAGCTCTCCAAACTAGCGCTATAGTGCTTCGAGGAGGACTAAACAGTTTTCTTTCTTGTTTTTTCTCAAGGGTGGCATCTCTGTGGTATATCGAGGCTTTTCTCTTTTGTTTAGAGTGTGAGAAAAGGGCGTAAGTGAGAAGAGAAGCAAGGAGAGAGCGAGAGAGAAGAGATATTTGAACTTATTTCTCCTAATTTTTATAGTGAATTTCTTGGTGTGGTGTGGTTCCGTGGTTTTGTTCTAATTTTAGATTTTTCCACATTAAATCTTGGTGTTTTTTTATTTCTGCTTCTTTTACTTTCTTTTTTATTTTATTATGTGGTTTACTTTCACATCCTCAACAATTAGTATCAGAGCGAGGTTGTTCAGTTCGAGTGGGAGTAATGGCTGACGAAGCAAGATACAAGATTAAGAAGTTCAACGATTCAAACTTTGCATTCTAAAGGATGCAACTTAAAGATTTGTTGTATCAAAAGAAGTTGTATTTACAGTTAGAAGGAATCACAAAGAAGCCATACTCCATGACTATGGAAGAGTGGGAGGTTCTTGACCGGACTGCGCTTTTAATTTAAACGACTTTCACTTTCCTTATCTGTTACATTCAACATTATAAATGAAAAGACTACAGTCGATTTTATGGCCCCACTGATTAAGATATATGAGAAGCCATTGGCCTCAAACAAAGTGTTCTTGATAAAAAAAAATATTTAATATGAAGGTATTGGGCATCACTACAATGGCAGAGCACTTGAATAATCTGAATACTATGATGAGCCAGTTATATTCAGTTGACATCAAATTTGATGATGAGGTGAGAGATGAGGTGAGAGCATTGCTGCTATTATTTTCATTGCTAGAATGATGGGATAGACTTATTATTGCTGTGAGTAACTCTTCAGAAAGTTCAAAGCTAAAATTTGAGGACATTATGGGGTTAATGCTTAATGAAGAGTTTCGCAAGAGGATAAATTCGCAAGAGGATAAATGATGAATCTTCTGAATGTTGAAGCAAGATGAAGGGATTTAGAGAGAAATTTTAGTAGAGGGAGATCTAAATCAAAGAGAGGAACGTCTACTTCATGTGGAGGAAAGGATGCGTGCTGGAGTTGTGAAGGGTTATTTGAAGGACTGCATAATTCTAAAGAAGGCTAGTGGTGGGGGTCAAGAACAAAATCACTCTACAAATGTATCTGCAGAAAAGTATCAATATGATTTTCTGATTTTATCTCTGGACAATTCTAAATCTTGGGTTATAGATCCAAGTGCTTCTTTTCATGCAAATTTTAATAATGAGACATTCAAGAATTATACTAAATGTGATTTGAGTAAAGTGTATATGGGAGACAACAAGCCCCATAGCATTGTTAGAGATGTTGATATCAAAATATAAGATGGGTTAATTTGGAGACTCAAGAATGTTAGGCACGTTCCCTGTTTAAAGAGAAGTTTATTTTCAGTGAGTTAACATGCAAACTCATGCCATGTGACATCATTCACAAGAGATTCATAGAAGGTGACAAAAGGAGCTATGGTTATAGCTCGTGGCAGCATTGAATGTACCCTGTATGCTATCAAAAAAAGATCAAATTCTATTGGAGTAGCTGATTTAAATGTTGATAGAGGTCTTTGGCATCGAAGGCTTGGCCATATGAGTAAGAAAGGTATGCATTCACTTCTTACTAGAGGAAAGCTTCATGGTTTAAAATTTATAAATTTAAATTTTAGTGAAAATTGTGTATATGACAAGTAACATAGGATGAATTTTTTAAATACTTGTTTAAAAGTCAAGTCAAAGAAGCTGGACTTAGTGAATACTAATGTATGGGGTCCTACTCCAGTTACTTCTATAGCAGGATTATTGTATTTTATTATTTTTATTGATGATAACAGTAGAAAGGTATGGGTGTGCTTAAAAGAACATCAGATGTATTTCATATTTTAAGTGAAAGGTCATGATTGAGAATGAGACAGGTTTAAAACTCAAGTGTCTCAGATCAAATAATGGTGGCAAGTATCATGATAAAAAGTTCAAGGAGTGTTGTACTTTGAATGGGATCAGGCATAAGTTCATTGTTTTAAGAACACAATAGAAAAATGGTGTTGTGAAACACATGAATAGAACTATCACTGAGCATGCCAAGAGCATGAGATTACATGCTGATCTACCCAAGCATTTTTGGGCAGATGCAATGAATACTGCAGTTTATATGATCTATCATGATCCTTCAGTTTTCTCTAAATGATGGGTTACCTAAGGAAGTCAGGAGTGAAAAAAAAGTAAGTTTATCTCACCTCAAAGTTTTAGTTGTTTATCCTATATTCATATTGATGCGGGATCTAGGAATAAGCTTGATCCAAAAAATCTATCAAGTATGCATTTAATGGATATGGCTCAAATGAATTGTGCTATAAATTCTGGGATTATCAAAATCAGAAATTCATTAGGAGCAGGGATGTCAAATTCAATGAAAATGAAATATACAATGATATAATGGGACTCCTAAAGATTCATGCAAATATGTTAAGATAGAGAATGTTGATGATGATCAAGAAAACAAATTTGATGAAGTACATAGAGTACCTCAGACTCCTGCTACTAAAATTAAGAGATCCACCATAATCTCAAAGCTAGTAGAAAAGTATTCTCCTTCATTGTATTATATGTTGTTGACAGATAGTGGTGAATCTGAGATCATTCAAGTTGATGATTCAAAGAAGTTACAGCAATACATGGATGATGAGATGCATTCAATTGAGTTGAATCAGACTTGGGAGTTGATAAAGCTAGGGCTGTCAATTCGTGTTGGCGAGTCGTGTTCGGGTCAGACCCGAATTTGACCCTGCTGTATCTAACCCGACCTGAAACAAGTATCGGGTCAATTCTTTGGACCCAAACCCGACCCGGATCGGGTTCGGGTCAACATGACCCGACACGAAATTTTAAAAATAGCGGGTTCCAGACACGAAGTAGCGGCAGCACAGTGGCGACATAGCCGCAGGTGGGAGCAGCGGCAGTGGCACAGCAGCGGCAACAGCGGTGCCGCATGGCACAACCGCAGTGCCAGTCGGTCAAGGCGGCGCGGAAGCAGCGGCAGGCGGCAACGGAGGCAACACGCAAACATCGAGACTCATGATTCGCGAAGCGATGCAGCGCCAGTCGCCAGAGCCAAACTGCCAGTGATGCGATTGGGACTACGACTCGACGCATCGGGTCATTTTGCGAGCAGGGCAACAGAAACGGGCAGACTCATTTCCGTGTCATTATCGGGTTTCCAGGTCAACCCGAACCCGACCCGTAACGCAAATCGTGTTAGTTTTTCTAACCCAAACTTGACCCGTTTGCTAACCGAGTCGACCTGAACCCGGATGTTTCCGGGTCGGGTTCAGGTCGTGTCAAAAATTGACACCCCTAGATAAAGCTACCAAGTGGCAAGAGAGTACTGCAAAGTAAGTGGATTTACAGGCTAAAAGAACTTGATGGTAGCAAATGCTACAAGGCTAAGCTTATAGTTAAAGGTTTTCAACATAAGAAAGGAGTGGACTTCACTAAAATTTTCTCTCAAGCGGTGATGATGACTACAATCAGAGTTATACTGAGCATGGTAGTAGTGGAGGATTTACATATGAAACAGATGGATATAAAGACAACATTTATGCATGGTGACCTTGAAGAAGAGTTGTACATGGTGCAACCTCAAGGATATGAGGTCAAAGGTAATGAATATTTGGTGTGTAGGCTTAGGAGGAGCTTATATAGGCTGAAGCAAGCATCAAGATAGTGATAGAAGAAATTTGACAGGTTTATGTTAGATAATGGGTACATTAAGTACCAGGTAGATCACTATTATTTTTTTAAACATTTTGATAGCATATTTTTCTGCTTTTATATGTGGATGATATGCTGGTTGGAAGGTCAGATATGAAGAAGATAAAATGTTTGAAAGAATAATTAGCAAAAAGTTTGAAATGAAAGATTTGGGTCCAACAAACAAAATTCTTGGTATAAGAATCAACATGGATAGAAGTGCAGGCATACTGAAGTTGTCTCAAGCTAAATATGTTGAAAAGGTGTTTCAAAAATTCAACATGAGAGAGACAAAGTCAATTTGCACTCCCTTGGATAGTCACTTTCAACTATTCAAGGAATAATCGTTTAAATCTAAAGTAGAGCAAGTACAGATGGAGAGGACTCCATATGCTTCAACAGTTGGAAGTTTTGATATAGCTTATGCAGTGGGAGTAGTCAGCAGATTTAAGAGTAACCTAAGCAAACTTCATTGGGAGGCAGTTAAGTATATTCTCAGGTACTTAAGAGGATCAATTAACAAAGCACTTTTGCTATAGAGGTGCAGAGATTGATCTACAGGGATATGTATATTCTGATCTTTCTGGAGGTCTTAATGATAGAATGAGCAAAACAAGTTATATCTTCACTTTGAAAAAGACTGCAGTGAGTTGAGTTTTTAAGTTACAGAAGATTGTTGTGTTCTCAACCACATAAGCTGATTATATTGCTATCATTAAGGCAAGCAAGGAGATGATTTGGTTGCAAAGTTTCTTGACAAAACTTAGCAAGGGGCAAAGGAATGGGAAGTTGCATAGTGACAACATGAGTGTTATTCATCTAGCCAAGAATGTTGCATTCCATGCCAAAGCGAAGTATATTCAACTTAGATATCATTTCATTAGTCATTTTTTGAAGATGGTTAGTTATCTTTGGAGAAGATACACACAACCCGAAATCCTACAGACATACTAACGAAGATGGCGACAGATGATAAACTGAAGCTATGTATAACTTCAGTTGGCCTTCATGGAGGATGAGAGTAGGGGTTTGTCGCACTATAGGCACTATAATTGGTGTTACAGATTGGAAGAAAGATTGATTGCAATAGGTTTTTAAGTGGGAGATTATTAGTTTTGTGTGGAATCTGATTGTGTTAATCAATCGGTTTGTACTGTTGCCACGGACCTCAATTGAATTTGTCGTGTTCGCTGGGTGGTTTGGGGGATCCTCCCCTTGCTTAGGTTCAAGTGCTTTGCACCAGAAATAAAGTTTTTTCATATAACGCCTCAGTGTTGTATACCCGAGCATCCCAGCGCTGCAAAGTTTGCTGGAAGGAACTACATATAGTGGAGCATCGCTGTGCTCTAGATTCGGCGTCACAACACTGTGTAGTGCGGCAGCGCTACGGTTTTGAGCTCCACAACATCGTCAGACGGGTCGATATAAGAGGTTTTGAGTGCTGCAGCGCTCCAAAATGGTGTCCCTTGGCAGTATATAGAGGCTTTTCTCTTTAGTTTAGTACTTTAGTGTATAAGAACGGTGTAAGTAAGAAACGAAGCAAGGAGAGAGAGAAGAAAGATTTGTACTTATTTCTCCCAATTTTCATATTAGATTTCTTGGTGCATTTTGACTCCGTGTTTTTTTTCCGAATTCAGGTTTTTCCATGTTAAATCCTAGTGTCCTTTTATTTCAGCTGCTTTTACTTTCTTGTTTTTTCATTGTGTGGTTTACTTTCACATCCCCAACATACATAACATCGCAGCATCAGTCATTTGAAAAAGCTAAAAGAAAATAACTTGAACGTAATGCTGCACTCCCCAAAACAAACCTATAGTCAGATCAATTACATGTCACTGCCAATATGGCCATCATTTATTCAATTGAATCCCCCAATCTCTGCACTATCAGATGAGAACATTATTGAAATGCCATTATGTGCAGCATTAAGCAACATATTTTTTATGATGATATTTCAAGATGAATTGATCATGCATTCCACGTGCCAAAATTTAGAATTTTAATACCAAACTCAAGGTGTGGTAACATATATAAAACCTTAGGCAGTGAGCATCCACAAGCATCATCTTTTATCCTTTGAAGAGCAAAAGACCAAGAAGAAAGAACAATAGTAAAAAGAGGAGAAAATGGAGAGACAACAAGCCCAACCACTCGATGAAAAAGAAAATGAAAAAAAAAAAGGTTGCTCTGTTGTCTTACAATGTATATATTATTAAAATTTCATAACAATTTATTAATTATAGAAAAATTGAAAGAACAGATTTCGAGTGTAAATAAGAAGAGAAAAAAAAAAGGCAAAAGCTGGAAAGAAAACAAATTGAAAGAAAAACAGACCAAATGTAGAAAAAAATCCAATCTGCAAAAGAACCTAATTCTGCAATGCCTCGCTCTCGTTCTTCATAAAATAGGTTTTTTTTCCCTGATAGAAAAGCTATGATCGCTAGCTTATAAAACTCTTCTTCCACTCAAAAATCAGTAAAATTATTTTACCGAGAGAGATCGAGAGAGAGATAGCGAGAGAGACCTGCACTTAAAGCTTCTGTTCTTGAAATGTCGAATCGAGAAGGGTCCTCAGTATCGACGGCGGACCGAACCTTGGCGGGAAGCCTCGAAAGGAACTCTCTTTTCAAGTAACGCACAGAGTTCCTTCGCCACGGCGGCGCCGGCGATGGCGCAGCGACGCCACATAGCAGCGGCGCACGTACCTCCTTATGCACCTCTCTTCCTCCTCTGCCCATCTCTCCCAGGCCAGACCTCTCCCTGTCCACCTCCCTCCTTATTTTTTCTCTATCCCGAGCGAAGCAAGCGTGGAAGACACAGGCGTGAGGCCTGCTGCTCTCACCACGTGTCTGTAACAATTATTTAAAATTTGAATCACAACAACAATCTTGTCTACGGTGGGAGAATGGCTGTCACATGTTCTTCTCGTATTTATTCATAGTTGGCAAGAACTTGATAATTACATAGGGCCTGGTAAAAAAAATTTCCATTTTTTATAATATTATATTTGATTCAGTCTCAAGCATTTAAAATAAATTAAATAATTTAGATGGTTCAATTACATCTTCATAATTAAGTTAACGGTCCAATTGTAAGGAGATTTAAATTCTTTCAGAACATTCTTTTTACATGCTAGCAATGATTCAGAATGTGATTCGAATGGATTGTAATTTGAAAATTTTGAATATTCGAAAAATACAATTGTCATTGAAATTTATGTATTAATGGTTTCTGCGATCAAATTATAAGAAATATGACAAAAATAAAAAATAAGGAGGGATCCGAGAATGTTTGTATGCATGTGGATCTTTGCATGTGTTCTAGGGCAAATCTCAAGGGTATGTGTACATGTTCATGAAATATGGAATTTTTTTTCCTTAGGTGTTGTAGAACCTAGGTAGGGGCCACCATAGCTCTGAGCCCCTCGAAATTTTGACAAATTAATTCAAGTTAAGGAGCTCGGGGTGGCGTTGTGGCACTATGAGCTCCCAATGGGAGCTCTGCGGTGAGGATGATTGGGCACCGAGGCGCTTGACCGAATTTTTATATTAAAAATATATTTTTTCATTATTCAAACTCATTTCACCTAGTCACATAGGTCAATGAGAGAGAGAGAGAGAGAGAGAGAGAGAGAGAGAGAGGAGGATTTCTAGAGAATAACTTTTGGACTGTTTTGGATCATTTTTTGTTTATGGCCAAGTTCTGAAAGTTATCTGGCTCAAGATAAGTTATATTTTGTCAATCTCAGTTTTTAATAATTCAACAATTTTGAAATTTTTCTGATTTAAAATATAAATTTATATTATTCAATCCGAGATAAATTTTAAACAAGGAAACTTTCACCGCATAATTATTTGTATGTTGTAAAGAACATAGTTCTAAACATTTAGGTTTTTTTTTTTGTAAAATTTTCATCAATTTTTTTAAAATGTTATTTTTTAACTATAAAAAAAATATTCATGAACTAAAAAATAATATTGTAGAACAAGTAAACCTCTAAAATTAATTATTCACAATCTCTGTCAATTTAGTAGAATCTTGAGTCAATAAATTTTAACTACATTGTATTGGATCTAACTATTAAAATGCTGGCCGTAGGGCAAATATCTGAAATTTTGTAAATAGTCCAATCTATGTTTAAATGCTTAACTGTCATGTTATACGACATAATTGATATATTGTGCATCTGTGAATAATATTATGTTTGTATCTGAGGAGTTCATTTTTGAAGGTGCTGAAAGCACTAGAAGCTCTGAGGGTCAAGAATTCTGAATGGGAGGCATAAAGATATGGTGTTATATTAATTTCTGTTATGTAATGTGTGTTAATTTATATTTTGCTCAACATACTTTATATTATCTTTAGCATGTTATGCTCTAAATTTTGTAACCTGCTTAGTTATACATAAAACGTTATACTGTTCTGACACCACTCTACTTTAAGTCTACTATTAAGATTAGAATAATTGTTTTATTTTATGTTATTGATTTTGCAATTATGAAAAAATGATTTGGGTAATATAATTTGTTGAGTTGTGTTAGCTCTTTCTGTATTTTGTATTTCATTTTCAATTGGGTACTATAGGTACGTTTTCTATTTTTTAAAATTTTTTTTTACAGTTCTAACTTTTTTTTATTTCCTACCCGGTGTCTGTTATTTGTTGGAGACTATGATAACAATTATCTATGATATATACTTTTGTGGATAAATAGAAATAGAAACAAAAATGTTTTGGATAAGTAAATTTAAATATAATGAAAAAAATTAGAAGCACTCTTTTTTATTATCGAAAAAGAAATCTAATATTTGTCCAAATAAAAGATCTTGATTTATTGTATTCCACCTCAATTATGTCACTATCCGACACGATGTGACATGTATCTATGAGTCATATTGGGTTCGGTTATGATAGTTTTTAGTATAAGAGTGTTGTTTGGAGATAAATGATAAATAGTGCTATATGAATTGATTTGTAGTCTTATGAAATATTTCTAGGAAGTAGTATCATGCATTCATATTATTTTTTGTTATTCATGTGCATGTATCAGTTGTCGTATGTGTTTTATGAGTTATGATGGGCTAGCCCGAGCACGAAATGAATAATGGGCAGAATGCGAGCCAAAGTGCGACGACAATTAATACAACTCATATTATTGGTTCTAATATGATGTCACAACTTGTTAGTTTGGTAGCACAATTGATGGGTCAGGCTCAAAGCAAAATTTCTTCTAGTAGGAATAAGGATGTGGATCAATATTTGCATATGTTTTTGAGGCTAAAGCCAAAAGATTGTAAAGGATTGGGTTATGAGGTTAGAGAAGATTTTTTATGAGATGTAGCGTCCTCCAAAGGAAAAGAGTAACTTTTGTTGTATTTTTTTGTTAAATGGTGAGGCCGAGCATTAGTAATTGAGCCGCCGGTAAGAGAAAATTTATGGGAGGTTAAATTTTCTGATTAGTTTGGTTTGTACCTCCGGCAAATGTAGGAGATATTTTTTAGATTGGTTTAGAGGAGCGAAAAAGTGATGCGGTATGAGACATAGTTGAGAACATAGTTTGCTCTGCATCTTGTTAGTACTTATACATAGAAGTGTTAAAAATTTTTGAGAGGCTTATGAAAATGCTCTAAGATAACTGTTGATTCTTATGAAGACTGTAAAGTCAATGGACTGTTCAACCTATTTTGACCAAACCAAATTATTATAAACTTATTTATTTAACGAGTTAAACAAGAACTCGTTTTATTGTGTTTAATTTGATAGTAACTTCATTTTGCTTATATATGCATATAATTGTATATGTTCATATTTTTACACTAAAAATCATTCAAACCAAGTCCAAGTTGACCTAAACAACTAGGAGAAGTCAGTAATATGAACTAATTGAAATGAAATCATTAATCGAGTCAGCACATCAGCTCTTGAGACAACTAGAAGTAGCCAACATCATGATGAATTTGCTAATTAGTCAAACTAAGAGTATGGTTTATAACGCCAACACAAAGTCACTAGGTCAACATCATTTGCATAATTGGATAAATTATTCTATGCAAACGTTGAACACCATCTGGAGACTAACCAGAATGAGCCACGTCGGTATTGCGGCACGGTATTGCTCAATACCGCACTCGACATTGCTGCCATTCTGGTTGGTCTCCAAATGTTTAGCTGTGTTCACAGAATAATTTCTCGCATCATTGAGGTTCTTTATGAAGTAAATAAAAACAATTTGATGCAACAGACCAATAGCCTGAAACATTCCAAACTAACAAGAATAATGATGTGTCTTCATTATTAGTTGATTCTACAATGGAACCTGATAAAGAAGCCATTAAAACTGCAGATTTCTAAATCGATTTTCTTCCAATTATTTCTAATTCAAAATCAGATTGTCTTATTATTAATCAACCTTCATTCATGTGATTTTCTACAAACTATATTTGTTAATGATGACATTAATGCCGAAGATATGGCTGTTTACATCTAAGTTGCTGATCAGAATTTGATAGTGGATAAGGGGAAAAGATTTTTGATAGAGAAGATTACTTACAATATTCTTTCAGATGATTTGGAAGAGATGTCATTGGGCAAATCAATCTTCATTGAAGCTCCCTCTTCTAATATGGTTGAGATTGTCAAGCTTAAGATTATTCGACAATATTAATAAAGTTCAATTCTATGGATCTTTGTCCTGAAACCAGCACCATCCAAAATTGCCCTGATTCTCTAAATGGGCAACTTATCATTTGCTCATACTGAAGATTGTGGAATCATTGTTAATCTGGAATCTTTTTATGAGCTTATTCTACATGCCACTGGAGGCAATGTTGAAAGATTTCTCAATGCCATTAGTCAATTTAAAAACTTCTCGATTGATAAATTCTCTTATCTCCGTCCATTTTGGAAATATCAATCATTTTTATCATACTCATCATCACAGAAGTTGCTTCAGCAACCGATTGTAAGTCAAAATTTTGATTGCCCGGAAACCGCTTTCCTCGTCAAGGATTCCCTGTATATTTTCGATTCCGCCCGTAGCACTTCCCGTATTTTCTTTGTTTTCTGCCTTCAAGCACTTTTGCTACCGGCCTACGGGGTTGCTACCGACTCCTCCCAAGGAGCCTGACTGGCTAGTCTAAGAAGAAGATGCGAGAAACAAAGGCTACTCTCATCATTTGCTTTATACTTGAAGTTCTCAACCTATTTTTATGATCACCTTGTCTTGAGCTTGAAAAGATTGAAGGCTTCAAAGGAACAAAACATCAAGTTGAAAACCCAAAGAAATTAAGTAGTTACATAGACTGGAAGAACTGAAAAACTAGGTGAAACCGGTAGGTGCTCCTATCATGATTTGGAATAATATGAGAACAGTAAGAATTGGCTTTGTAATAAAAAGAAGAAAAAAAATATTCATTAACATCAAAGGTTTAAAGGAAAATGCCGCCAAGAAGATGATAATACAAGCTTTTTTCCACAATCATCAAAACAGGAGTCGTAATGAATGACTTTCTCACAAAATGGTACCATGAAAATTTTACTATTGTTTGAAGGAATCATTTCAGCAATCACCATTTAGCTAGCTTCTAAATCAATTTTAATGAACTACATCATGATGATGCCTGTGGCCATGATATTACTGTAAAAAATAGATCACAACATGCCATTGCTATAATCTTATATTGTATAAACTATTCTCTTTAGAAGCAAGCAAATCACCAAGATAAAATGGCTTTCTTTAAGTCCTTCAAATTATGAGGAATTATATTTACCCTGACCTAGCTTGTTGGTAAGGCTCATCTTAAAAAACTTTATACAATATTTATCAGACCAATAAAAAAAGGAAGCAATACGCTTTACACTTTATACAATGAACAAAATTGGAGATCGAGAATTGCAATAATGGTTGAAGCATAAGCATCGTTCTTACAAGAGATGCATATAAAGGTAGAAACCAAAATGACCCATATAGCATGATGTCCAGCTAATCTCAAATGCACCACCACCACCAAATCTTCTGCATTATCAAAATTGAATCCTAAAAAATGACGAAATCATAAAATAGGTTGGGAACTTGTCGGAGAATGGAGTTCTTTCACCCTCAAAAACAGTAATTTTATTGCAAGAAATCAAATAGACGGAAAAAAAATACCAAGATACAATTGATCCTATATTTGAGAGGAGGATCTATCTCCCCCAAATCTCTAGATGCCGCTAGAGCCCAAAAACCTAAACCTAAGAGATCTCAAATTTCAACCAAATTCAAGATGCCCTAATCCTAAGAAAACAAACTATTTAAAGCATACAATCAAAAAGTAATCTCTAAACAGTCCCTACATTCAAATTTCCCTCTTAATTCCCTAAGAAATCCTTCCAATTTCGCTCTGTGAAGACCGGGCGGTCGGATCCTATGTACAGGAGGCGGAGACTTCCACCAAACATCACGTAAGCCGGTCCCATCGAACCGGCTAGGCCAGTCTAACAAAGTCAATCAACCTCATAATTCACCTAATAGTTCAACATTACACATTATGCATTGAAAAAACTTGAGATGTAAAATAGCAATATCTGTTAAAGAAGTATAAGCACTGCTGTTTCAGAAGTATGATATCCAACAAATTTCACGCACAACACCACCAAAACATTTGGATATATCGAAACTCAACCTAAAAGGTTGCAAAATTCTGGAGAATGGAGTTATTCAACCTGATAATTCACCATGCGAGTAATCTATTATGGTGGGGAAAAGTAAAATGGCAGCCAAATAATACATATCAACTACCACGCTCTCAACAAAATAATCATCAAGAACCATTCTTCACAATCGCATATTAACCTGGATGAATTGAAACTTCTAACCATTTTAAACAAACTAGATCTCAACTATAGTAAGCATTAAGTGCGCACTAACAAGATGCATACATGGAAGACTATTTTCAACTTTCAACTACCAAGAAAAAATTGCAGAGTCGTTGGTAATCTCATTCAAATATTGCTAATATTAAAGACCAAACAGAAATCCAAAAATAAAATGATTGTCATTGCACCAATGCCAACTTCGAAGTAGAACTTATTTTGTTACATTTGAGTGAGAATGCCTCAAAAGAGAGGGAAAGAAGTTGAAGTCAATAAAATATAGGCTTTAAAAATTTCAGAAGATTGGAGATAATGTTACCCAATGGAAATTATCACCATACATGGATAAGTATGCAAGATTAAACATGGAGGTTTTAAAGCTCTTTGAAACTTTCATGCTTACAAGAAATCATATTGTTAAATTACTTGAAATGGGAACAACCTTTAGAACTAACCACCCAAGGTTTAAAATTGCGTAATTAAGCCTCGAGGCGGTTTTCGTCCGTGAGGCGAGGCTTAAGCCTCGAGGCGGTCTGAGGCGTAAGCCTCACGGACACAGAATTGCGTAAATGAAAAATTAAGGGTTTTAGCAGGAAAATAATAGCAATATTGTATCTTACAATAAAAACATCTAAATGATATATGAAAATAGTGTTAAGTAAGAAAGTAGATGCAATAAAATCATGTCCCAAAGTACAAAATCACAAAATATTAGTTTAACAAAACTCCCAAAATACAAAAAATATATAAAATGCAATCATATCCCATCACTAAATGGGTCTTCAAGTGAATCTTCTTCTCCAATTGTATCTATGAATGCCATGTCATCATCATCTTCAATATGACTCACTTTTCTCTTCCCTGTTCAATTGGTTTTAGCATTCTTCATGATAGGCGTGCAAGATGTTTGGTAGAATGCCATTGGGAGAGAATGGTGATATTTTGGTTTGAAATGAAATTTTATATTAATCACAACTCATGAATCTTATGGTTGGTACTTTGTTTGTGATAAATGTTGGTGAATCTTAAGCAAGATTTTGTTAATACGTTTCAATTAAATGTGCACATGAACTTTTCGTAAGTAAGTGTAGGTGCGATGTACTAGTTGCTATGTTCACTTCAAGTACCTTTCCAAAACCCTTCGTCGTGTGCATATTTTGTGGTGGTCATTATTGAGTTTGCTACAATACACATTGAGTTGTCTTGTTTTGGAATGAATAATTGATATATGAGCTTTACTTTTAATCCATGTCATATGATTTAGAAGTTTATGTATAAATGGTGACAATGCATAAAGTGATTTTATAACTCGATTCATAAGGTTTTATAAAAGGTTGGAGAAAGTTAAAACAAAAAAAGTGCATAACTATTCCAAACCTACACTCCTACATGATTTATATTTTAGTTTGTATTTGTAGCGGAAGCATGGATTGTTTAAAGCTAAAAGAATGGTATTTTAGCATTGTGTAAATGTTCAAACAAGTGCAGAATTTAAGAATTTCATGGCTGTTTTACATGAGAGTTCCTATGGCATTTGAGTGGATCTCTCCTTGTTTCTTTGTGAAAATTGCTACAGCTTTTATGAGACTTTTTCTCACTGGTTTTGTGAAAAAAAATGCAGAATTTTCATACCCTTTTAGCTCCAAGCTGATTTGGGAGTGCCTATATGCAGTTTTTCATTATTTCTTGTGTTCTTAGTTGATTGGGAACAAGATGCATACAATTTTTACTATTTTTAACTGTCTAAATGGATTTGGGAATGAGTAGCATGCAGATTTTCATTGTTTTCATGTGCCGAATTGTGTTGGAAGCGAGGTATATGCAGATTTTTGTTATTTCGATATCCCAAACTATTTTGGTAACAATATACATGTAGTTTTTTCATAGTTTTTAACTTCCGGATCGTCGTAGGAATGATATAAGTGCAGTTTTTCATTGTTTTAAGCTTCCGAATTGTTGTGAGATTGATATAAGTGCAGTTTTTCATTGTTTTAAGCTTCTGAATTGTTGTGAGAATGATATAAGTGCAATTTTTCATTGTTTTAAGCTTTTGAACTGTTGTGGGAATGAGATATATGCAGTTTTTTCATTTTTTTAGAGCTTCCGAGTTGTTTTGAGAGTAAGTTATGTATAAGTCTCTCGCTGCTTTTGCGTTCCAAGCTGTGTCAAAGTGAGTATTTGTTGAAAAGCAATCATAAATTTCTTAGTTATGTGAATTACATTATTAGAAGCATGTTTAGCTATAAAGGTTCATGGATAATGAAATATCGTCTATGCTTTCTTCTTTATTTGATTAAGTTTTGCATAAAAAATGATGTTAGCAATTGTGTTGGATAATTCTTACATATCTTTTGTTTCAAATATAGACTTTGCATGGAATCGATTTAACACTAATTAAATGGTTAAAGGTAAAGTCTACGAGTTCTATT
Organism: Dendrobium catenatum; assembly: GCF_001605985.2. Taxonomy (NCBI): domain Eukaryota; kingdom Viridiplantae; phylum Streptophyta; class Magnoliopsida; order Asparagales; family Orchidaceae; genus Dendrobium; species Dendrobium catenatum. Next base: position 232,675 of record NW_021318660.1, read on the forward strand.
GCAAATATTTCACATATTTCATGTCTTGACTTAGAGAATATATAGTTAAAAATGCAAACTTGTTTGCTTTATGTTAAAAATGTTATAAGTCATTTAGATAAATGCATGAGTGTTAGGCTCTAATTTTAATATATGTTGTCTCATGTTGGAGAAGTTTTATATTTTGCTTTATATTGAGAAATTGTATGATTCATTTTATATTAAAGATGCTTTGGAGGGTTTTAGGAAATGCTTGATATTAAAAGAGTTTTGTGAATGTATTTATGGTTAAAAGTTTTGCGAATTATTTTACATCGAGAGGCTTTATCGAAAGTTTTGTGAGTGTTTTATGATAAGGGCCCTACAATGAGAGGTTTTATAAAACCTTCTCGTTGGAAAGCTTTAGGTTTTTCTACCCCACTCCAAATGAAAGGAGAGGCACTTGATTATGGGATGTTGGGCAGGATTTTGTGTCAAAGGGGGATTTTGGTAGATGATTTTTGTAGGGTCTTGTGTAGTGCTTTATTTAGAAGTTTTCATAGGGTGTTTTGAGACTTCTAATTTGGTGATTTGCTTAGTGTAGAAAGGTCTCTTAGTAGCCTTTTTAGAGCAAGCTAATGATTAGTATACAAGTTGTCTTCCTATCGATTCACATTAGTTTATAAAAAATGAATTTTGGGTTTTGAAGTTTTAGGAGTTTTGTATTGGAGGTCTTTAATGTCTTTTGGAGCAAGACAATACCCTGATCATTTGAACTCTCCCTTTAGTGTTAGTTTCTAAAATATGAAATTTTAGATAGACATAAAATCAAAGAGAGTCTAGTTTTAAGTTTGGTCTTGGAAGTTTGTTTTCCTTAGTTGCTTAGGGCTCCGTTTGTGGGGTGTTGTAGGTAGATGTCTCAATCATATCAAGTGCCTCATTTGGATTGTGGGAATAATAAAGGGCATTGAATGTTGCTTTAGGATACACTTAAATTTAAAGAGGTGTGTCCAAAACAACAATGCCTACATCTCTTTTATATACGATTTTCATTCTTCTTCTTTTTGTTGCTTTTAGTTGTCTTTTACTTCACCGTTAGCTTTCTTTGTTGTTTCTTTCGTGCTTTGGCACTACGCATTTGCAAAAATGAGGAGAACTCGAAACACAAGTAGCTCAACAAGTAACAAAAATGTACGTTCTTTTTCTTTTCTGCATTTTCATGCTTTCATATTATTATTTACTTTTAGAACTGTTCTGATATATGTCTTTTCTATGTCTTGCAAGGTGAGCTTTGGGAAAGCAATAGATAAGGAGCATTGGAGCATTTGGAGGAGCTAGGACAATCGGATCCGAGCATCAGTCGCCCCCTATTCATTCCGGTAGGGGCGCTACGGGCGGAACTACCGGGTCATAGCCCCCGGTGCTGTAAGTTTTCTTAAAAACTTAGAAAACCTTTAGGGGCCTAGATGATTGTACTCCTCCCACCCTTAGGACCTTGTAGAAACTTCAATTATATTTAGGATTGCTTTTACTTTTTTTTTCTAGATCCCTAAAACCTTGTGACATTCGTATAGAAGTCTTAGGAATTAGAAAACAACATCACTTTTGATCCTACAACACTAGTGACATCTATGGACAAAAATTAAGGACTGAGTCTTAGAAAATATAGACTTAGGGTGCATGTTCCCTATATGATAGAAATATTAAAACAAAAACCTAGTGACACGCTTTCCTAGATTTGGATTTTTGTTTTCTTAATTCATTAATAATCAATCAATCAATCTTAATCTAATTCTTAAAAAATCTATTAAAACACTTAACTCTTAATTAAGTTATTATTAACATTTGTAATTATTAAATTGTAAATCTAAAATATAAACCTAAATCAAGTTTAACTAATTTAATAATCAACTCCCAACCAACCTAAAATTTAAAAGATGTAGATTTAATTAGGAGATTGAATTATAAGTTAAAATTCATTAGGATGAAATACTTCTAAAATATTAAACTTTAGAGATTGGTTAGTTGATTTTAGAGATTATTCTAAAGTTTTGATATTTTAGAAGTATTTTATCCTAATGAATTTTAATTTATAATTCAATCTCCTAATTAAATCTACATATTTTAAATTTTAGGTTGGTTGGGAGTTGATTATTAAATTAGTTAAACTTGATTTAGATTTATGTTTTAGATTTACAATTTAATAATTACAAATGTTAATAATAACTTAATTAAGAGTTAAGTGTTTTAATAGATTTTTTAAGAATTAGATTAAGATTGATTGTTTTAGATTTTTTAGGGTGCATGTTCCCTATATGATAGAAATATTAAAACAAAAACCTAGTGACACGCTTTCCTAGATTTGGATTTTTGTTTTCTTAATTCATTAATAATCAACCAATCAATCTTAATCTAATTCTTAAAAAATCTATTAAAACACTTAACTCTTAATTAAGTTATTATTAACATTTGTAATTATTAAATTGTAAATCTAAAACATAAATCTAAATCAAGTTTAACTAATTTAATAATCAACTCCCAACCAACCTAAAATTTAAAAGATGTAGATTTAATTAGGAGATTGAATTATAAGTTAAAATTCATTAGGATGAAATACTTCCATAGAAAAGACATGTATCAGAGCAGTTCTATAAATAAATAATAATATGAAAGCATGAAAATGCAGAAAAGAAAAAGAACGTATATTTTTGTTACTTGTTGAGCTACTTGTGTTTTAGGTTCTTCTCATTTTTGCAAGTGCGTAGTCTCAAAGCACGAAAGAAACAACAAAGAAAGCTAACGGTGAAGTAAAAGACAACTAAAAGCAACAAAAAGAAGAAGAATGAAAATCGTATATAAAAGAGATGTAGGCATTGTTGTTTTGGACACACCTCTTTAAATTTAAGTGTATTCTAAAGCAACATTCAATGCCCTTTATTATTCCCATAATTCAAATGAGGCACTTGATATGATTGAGACATCTACCTACAACACCCCACAAACGGAGCCCTAAGCAACTAAGGAAAACAAACTTCCAAGACCAAACTTAAAACTAGACTCTCTTTGGTTTTATGTCTATTTAAAATTATATATTTTAGAAACTAACACTAAAGGGAGAGTTCAAATGATCAGGGTATTGTCTTGCTCCAAAAGACATTAAAGACCTCTAACACAAAGCTCCTAAAGCTTAAAAACCCAAAATTCATCTTTTATAAATTAATGTGAATCGATAGGAAGACAACTAATCATTAGCTTGCTCTAAAAAAGCTACTAAGGGACCCTTCTACACTAAGCAAATTACCAAATTAGAAGTCTCAAAACACCCTATGAAAACTTTTAAATAAAACACTACACAAGACCTTACAAAAATCATTTACCAAAATTTCCCTTTGACACAAAATCCTACCCAACAACCCATAATCAAGTGTCTCTCCTTTCATTTGGAGTGGGGTAGAAAAACCTAAAGCTTTCCAACGAGAAGGTTTTATAAAAACCCCTTATTGTAGAGCCCTTATCATAAAACATTCACAAAACTTTCGGTAAAGCCTTTCGATGTAAAACGATTCGCAAAACTTTTAACCATAAATACATTCACAAAACTCTTTTAATACCAAGCATTTCCTAAAACCCTCCAAAGCATCTTTAATATAAAACGAATCATACAATTTCTCAATATAAAACAAAATATAAAACTTCTCCAACATGAGACAACATATATTAAAATTAGAGTCTAACACTTATGCATTTCTCTAAATGACTTATAACATTTTTAACATAAAACAAACAGGTTTGCATTTTTAACTATATATTCTCTAAGTCAAGACATGAAATATGTGAAATATTTGCAATAGTACTCATAGACTTTACCTTTAACCATTTAATTAGTGTTAAATTGATTACATGCAAAGTCTATATTTGAAACAAAAGATATGTAAGAATTATCCAACATAATTGCTAACATCATTTTTTATGCAAAACTTAATCAAATAAAGAAGAAAGCATAGCGATATTTTATTATCCATGAACCTTTATAGCTAAACATGCTTCTAATAATGTAATTCACATAACTAAAAAATTTATGATTGCTTTTCAACAAATACTCACTTTGACACAGCTTGGAATGCAAAAACAGCGAGAGATTTATACATAACTTACTTTTAAAACAACTCGGAAGCTTGAAAAAATGAAAAAATTGCATGTATCTCATTCCCACAACAATTCAAAAGCTTAAAACAATGAAAAACTGCACTTATATCATTCACACAACAATTCAGAAGCTTAAAACAATGAAAAACTACACTTATATCATTCCTACGACGATCCAGAAGTTAAAAACTATGAAAAAATTGCATGTATATTGTTACCAAAATAGTTTGGGATATCGAAATAGCAAAAATCTGCATATACCTCGCTTCCAACACAATTCGGCACATGAAAACAATGAAAATCTGCATGCTACTCATTCCCAAATCCATTTAGACAGTTAAAAACAGTAAAAGCTGTATGCATCTTGTTCCCAATCAACTTAGAACACAAGAAATAATGAAAAACTGCATATAGGCCACTCCCAAATCAGCTTGGAGCTAAAAGGGCATGAAAATTCTGCATTTTTTTTCACAAAACCAGTGAGAAAAAGTCTCATAAAAGCTGTAGCAATTTTCACAAAGAAACAAGGAGAGATCCACTCAAATGCCATAGGAACTCTCATGTAAAACAGCCATGAAATTCTTAAATTCTGCACTTGTTTGAATATTTACACAATGCTAAAATACCATTCTCTTAGCTTTAAACAATCCATGCTTCCGCTACAAATACAAACTAAAATATAAATCATGTAGGAGTGTAGGTTTGGAATAGTTATGCACTTTTTTGTTTTAACTTTCTCCAACCATTTATAAAACCTCATGAATCGAGTTATAAAATCACTTTATGCATTGTCACCATTTATACATAAACTTCTAAATCATATGACATGGATTAAAAGTAAAGCTCATATATCAATTATTCATTCCAAAACAAGACAACTCAATGTGTATTGTAGCAAACTCAATAATGACCACCACAAAATATGCACACGACGAAGGGTTTTGGAAAGGTACTTGAAGTGAACATAGCAACTAGTACTTCGCACATACACTTACTTACGAAAAGTTCATGTGCACATTTAATTGAAACGTATCAACAAAATCTTGCTTAAGATTCACCAACATTTATCACAAACAAAGTACCAACCGTAAGATTCATGAGTTGTGATTAACATAAAATTTCATTTCAAATCAAAATATCACCATTCTCTCCCAATGACAATATACCAAACATCTTGCATGCCTATTATGAAGAATTCTAAAACCACCCACTTGGAGCAAAAGGAAACTATCACAAGACATGGGCCAAAGGAAATATTTTACATTAGCTGGAAAGGTAGATTATCAATCAAAGCTAAATGATACACTAGGGAAGCTAGGCAAACGACTTTCCCTTATTATCGCATTGCCAACAACAACTTCTTCATTTTTCTATTATTTTTGCTGGTTTTATTTGCAGCCATGGTGATGATCACCGAAAGAAAAAAAAAAAGTATTTGCTATTTTCTCGATCGAGATAATCTATAGACAATAAGAGAACTTTAAGCAAAGAAGATTGATCGCTAGACTGATCTTACTCTTCTTAAAAATACTACAACTAGAATTAGTATTTCTATGAAAATATTTTTCAGCAATAGTAGAAGGTCTAAATTTCAGCCAAAACTATAACAGGAGTCTGCACTAGAATATGTTTACATATCTAAATTCAAATTTGAGCTAACCAAAATAAAGCTAAAATTTAATTTGAGCATGAAACCATACCTACACCTAAATCTCATTATAATCTAAATCTGTTTTTAAAACATAGAAGCTTGCAGATTCTTAGGACAACAACTCTAAATTCAAATTCAACGCTAAATTTTAAACACGCTGTTTCATGCTCCTCCAGGTTATGAGATTTTCTCTCAAACATATTCTTTCCACTAACAATCCCGCATAATTTGCATTAATATACCTTTCAATTTATAAAATATTCCACTTTTATAGGGAATTCATTTACCAATATTTGATTTAAAATATTTAGTGATTCAATAAATAGCTTGCAGGTGAGACTTTTTAAATTTGTGTATGAATTGATTTATGAGACAAACTGCAAATACAAAGTCTGGAAGTTTGCAGCCAATCTCCAATAATTTTCTCACACGAGGACACTTCTCTTTTAGCCAAATAATTTCAAAGACTTTTGAAGCTAATCACACTTGGAATTATTCTATATAATAGTTGAGACTGCTTTTCTTCAATATCTTTTTGACACTTTCTTCTGAAAGAGAAAAGTTTTGATGACTTTCAAAAGATAGAAAATTTTCTTGTCTAACACTTCATTTTGTTCGGGAGGGTCAGCATAAGCTAATTAATAGAAGATAAATTCTTTCTAGTTGAAAAATAATACTGTAAAATTAAAATAATCATGAGCATTATTAATCCAAAATACTTTAATATTAGCATTAAGTTATTTTTACATAATGACAATAAAAAATGAGAGAATAATATTGACATCATATATTTATTTGATAAAATATACACATGTTATCCAAAGTGCAATCACCAATAAAGATGATAAATCATGTAGTTTCAAAAATGTTGGGAATTTCGAAAGGTCCCAAAATGCCAGAGTGAACTAGAAAAATAGTGAAATATTGCAAATATTTTTTAGAATAAACAAGAAGATAATATTTGACAATTTTATAAATCTTACAATGAAAATCTTTTCATATTTACATTCAAACAAAAAAGAAGAAAACATGCATTACAGAGTTTTGAAAGAGTGATGTCTTAACCTATAATGATGTTCTTAAATGACTGATGTATTGAAGATGAAAAATGACAAGTGAATTTTGTGTTAAAAGAAGATATAGCTCGTTATTATTTTTTCTACCTTGCACAACCATCTTCCAAAAGTGAGGTCCTTAAATACGCAATGATTAGTTAAAAAAAGTAACCTTTAAGTTGTGGTCTTCAATGATTTTATAAATTAACTAAAGATTTCCTACAATACGAGAAATATGCAATATATTCCTAAAGGTAAATATGAAAGAAATTTTAATATTTTCTTTACTTGCAAAATTTATTATAAAACCATCAGCCATTTTTATTTTTCTAATGTTAGGATTTAGGATAGGGTTAAAAAATTTAAAAAAAGGTTGCCATAAGGCCAATGGCTTATGAATCTTAAATTCAAGTGTGACAAAAATTATTTTAAAGAAATAAAAACAACGAGTCATAAACAAAAGTTAGAATTCATATCATTTTGAGCTAGAGAGCATAGCTCTGATAATTTTTCTAGATAATTGAAAAAAATCTTGAATTTATCAATTTCTCCTGTACTGAGCATTTCTAATTCCGCAAGACAGACTCCTACCGTTTTTAATAACCTTTATTTTCGCCTTAGCTTGAGATCTTTCCGTGAAATTTCCAGCATTGTTCTTTGATGTATCATTTCTTGTAGTATTTGCACCAAAAATTACCTTTTAAAGAAATCTTTTGTCCTTCATTACAGAAATACTCTATAACAGTAAATCCCTCGTATTAGGATTTGATGGCTTTCATGGCAGATGTTTTGGAGACCAAAACATCTGCAATTACCGTCCTTCATCTTCAACTCGTATGAGGAAAAAAAATCTCATTTAATGATAATAGATTTTCTCTTCTTAAGATTTGAATACAAACTTAGTTTAGGTTATTATCAAGTCATACAAGATACTCAAACACGCTTTTTTATTTTACAAATTACTTGAGAATTTTTGCATCATAATAGCATATCATCTTGAGATCTTGGTAATAATCTAATTCAAACCAATATTTATGTACGTAATATATTAAAATCTTAATTTTGATCTAATAAAAGAGGAAAACATCCTCTATTTATGAGTGCATTTGTTTTACGGCATTCCAATTTTCTTTTGCAATAGAGATATGGCACCTATCTATTTCAAGCATCATGTATTCCACAACCATCTCATGATTATGCAATCCATTTCATCCCAAAATATAAAGTTTAGATTCCTCAACTAATCCAAAAGATGATGGATCTTTTCCTTTTTCAAAAAATTGGGACCACCTAATAACTTTTCTTTTTCAAACGATATGAATCTTATATCCCATAGAGTTCTCCCTTAATCTGATTTTCACAATTCATGATAGTTGACTTCTTAGAAGGAATGTCAAAAAATCATACATAAAGAAGAGAATGATGAATCTTGATAAGAAGAAAAGATAAAAAAGATTGAAAGAAGAAAACCAAAATCATAATTTTTTAACATATGAACATAGGTCTTTACATCATTTGATTTCCATCGTGCTCTTAATGTTTTTTAAATTACACAATAGTTATCAGGATACAAAGAAATTCACATGCATCGTGCTCTTAATGTTTTTTAAATTACACAATAGTTATCAGAATACAAAGAAATTCACATTCATGTTGCATGAATTTTCTCACCTCATGTTTGATTAAGATGCCCTACATCACTAATCATTAAACATTAATTTTATCTACCATCGTGCTCTTAATGTTTTTTAAATTACACAATAGTTATCAGAATACAAAGAAATTCACATTCATGTTGCATGAATTTTCTCACCTCATGTTTGATTAAGATGCCCTACATCACTAATCATTAAACATTAATTTTATCTACAGTAGTTTTGATACATTTTTAACCCTTTGTACAAATTAAAATCACAAAAGCATGACATGTTCATAATAATAACAAACTTCATCATGTTAGTACTATTTAAAACTAATGCAATAGATAATTGGTCCCATGTTAATCATATGAACATTAGAGGAAACCCATTTTCACAATTTCAGAAAATAACTAGACAGAAAATTGATAAGAAAAACATCATGAGCATAAAAGCCAACATATAACATTTGATAAAACGTACATCACCTTAGTTAATAAAAGGTAAAAAGTTTAATCAAGATATCTATCATTTTAAAAGAGTTTAGTTTCATCTCACAGTTTCTAAAGAAGGGGAGAAAATTGCCACACTAACCAACTTAAGGAAGTAATAGTTCAGATATTAAGCCTAGTACATTTCATGAATTATCTCAATGTAATAACTACCGGTACTTAATAAATCCAAGCATCCAAGAAAGAAAACAGTTTTTTTGAAGATAACTTAAATTCCAAAGCCAAAGAGAGCCCTTATCTTGTGAAATATCAGCTCTCTCCATCCCCTCTCTGTGTTCTCTATCACTGTAGAATTCCCAAACCTGTAGAGAAAAAAATAATGATCTGATTTGAACTTTAAATCAAGGAACTAAATTGCAATGTGATAATATCAATTAAGGAATAAAACGTATTTACAAACAAAACCAAACAAATAAGAAAGATACATAAGCTGCAGTGAACAAAATTGGGCATCTATGCCAGCAAAAGTTGCAGAAAACAAATAAAGCTCACCTATCCTCTTCAGGAACCCCGGTCTGAATTAGCTTTACAATTGCAACACCGGGCTCTGGCTCATCAAAATCAAGCCTTACCTGCGTTAGGAAATGAATTAATCTTAGAACCTAAATATAATAGGACACGCCATTCTTCAAATCAACAGCTATATCTCCTCACCGATGAATATATCCCCTCAACCCAGCTACTGAATCTCCATTTCTGCACTATTAGTTTCCCTTCCTGCAACTCCTCATTTATTCCAGTGATCGACCCATCAAAGAGACTGAACTGACCTCCCACGTCCTTGCTGATTCTAGCATTGCTCTGCGTGAAGCCTTTCCACCTATTCTCGTCCATCAATATCTCATAAATGTCCCTCGCCCTGCAGCTAAACCTCTCAGTCAGCTTAATTGTCTTGAATCCCTCCTTTTCCTTCTTCTGCTTCTTTACAGCAATATCAGCTGCATCCCTGTTCGCTGTCACTGCGACGGAAGCTTTCTCCTGCGGCTTCGCAGAAGATGAAGGAGCCTTTTTCTCTTCAAGCTCGTCCTTGGCCGGGCCACCGTTCGACATAGACTGCACGTATGACCGAATCCTTTCCAGAACGACTGGATTTCCCTTGGCAATGAAGGCATCTTTGATCCGGCGACCTACAGGCCCATCGTCATCACGGACAACGACTCGGAGCTCAGGATCTTCGCCGGCGTTCTCGTCAGCAAGGTAAGGTACCTCGACGGATCCAGTGAAACGAATAAGTGGCTCGGCGTCAGCTGAATCGCTGCGTGCCTCCGCTTCGAAAGAGAGGGAAATGGAGAGCTCGTAGCCAGGTATGACCTTGCCCTTCCGAACGTTGACATAGGCCTCTCCATCAAGTTTGTCCAAAGTCTTGGTCCGAATGAAGATGCCACCATCTCCGTCGAGGATGGTGAGGTCGGAGAGGAGGGAAGATAAGAGCGAGCGGGACCATTCGAGGCAATCGCGCTCCGCCCAGTGCCAATTATGGACATTTGTGCCGTCCGCGCGCTCAGAAACGATCCATCGCTTGTCGCCCTCGCCATACTTCGCCATTGGTGTTAGGGTTTCAGTAAGATTTGAACGATGCACCTATGGTGTTCGAGTTCGCCTACAAAGCTGGAGTCGCCTGGGGAGCGGGGATGAATAAAAATAGCAGGGGACTTCTGGATGCTTCGAATTAGAAATGTTGGAATATGTTTGGTCTACTTGGAAATAGTTGGAATATTTATATGATATTTGCCTAATTACATAAACATATCTAACCTATAGATGGGTGGGTTAAACTTAAGGTTTTATGCAAATGAGTGTAGAAATGAATATTTGAATACTCACTCATACAACTTTTATGTTTGTTTTTATTACTAAGTGCTAAAAAAAGTTATGAAAATAGAGATTAATATTTATGAAGATTTAGTACAAACAAATGAAACATGGTTATATGAGATATTAGAATTTTTATGTGAAAATTAAAAAAGAAAAAAAGAAAAAAATGATAAGATATATACCATTTGAAATGATTCGACTAATGTTTGTCACTAATTATAAATGAAGTCTTTTCTCATAATTGGAAAAATAATTCATAAAATATATTATATATAAATTATATGAAATGAATTGCGAGGTGGAGGTTAGAAATGCTTTGTAACATGAGAGCTATTTTCAAGAGATTATATGCTATATGTTTGATCATTCTTTTTTGAGAAGGGAATGTCATAACCAAGAAGTCCATCATAAATCTTAGTGTTGACATTAGGAGTAAGAGTTAATATTGATGATGTAAATAGGTCTTACAAATGATGGTGTTCATTGACAATATTGGAGACAAAAAGCAACCATGATAGCCAACTTTAATGTAATTGGGCATTGGTGGTTGAAGTCTGTCACGACCCGACCCGACGGGGACGGATCCCGCCCGAGCCGGACCGCGACAAAACCTTCTTATCCAGGATCTGGCTTTGGAATTTGGTTTCGGAACTGAATCTTCCAAATATTTAAACTCAACAGACACACAACCACAGAGCTACTATTTATCATCAATCACAGACTTTCTCTCTCCTCGGCTGATATTTTCGTTTTTAATGATTTTCTCTCTCCTCAAAATGACTTGAAATCAGCTTTATAATCTTCAGATCGGCCCGGCCGATCGCCAAATCGTCCCGGGACGATCAGACCATCTTGGATCTTCCTGTACGGTTCCTAGAACTATTCTCAGGCCGATATTTTCTACAGTGCCAATCGGCCTCGACGATGTCCTCAATCGGCCTGGACGATGTGTACAGAAAATCACCTGGAGCAAAATTGGACACATTCTGGAGCAGATTTACAACTGATCGTCCCAGGACGATCCAGATCGTCCTGGACGATCCTGAAGCAGATTTTTGATATTACAAAGTCAAGGGACAACGGAAGGAGGATAATAATCAAATAATGATGATTGAAATATCGTAATCAAGTGATTGTAGTTGGAGAACTACATGTAACACCTAATGCAATGATGCTCTAAATTGGTCTAGATCCAGTCGGGTAAGTTCTATATGTTTGAAATTTTGGATTTTCTTCCTACACATGTGTATGAATGTTTTGTATGTGTGAATGTATGAATTATGTTCTGGAGCATACACCAAGTGTCTGTGTGTATGAAATATGACTTGTATAATTTTCCATTTGGAGTGTCGTGGGGTTGGGGTTGGGGTTGGCACCGCTCTGACATTGTGCACTCTATATCTTGTAGGATAGGGCTGTCAAAAATTGACACGACACGATAACACAACCCAAACTCGATTTGAAAATTTTGGGTTAGGGTCAACCGGTTTAAAAACCTGGCCAAGTTCGAATCTACAATTCTAACCTGTTGGAAAGTCTGGGTCTTGTTCGGGTTAAACCGAGACCCTGATAATGACCCACGCAGTCTAATTAGGGTGTGTATGGGTGCTTTTGCGATTTAGTACTCTCACCCACTATTCATTTCTCATTTTGGGCAAATTATTACGTCAGGTCACCCAACAGAGAGATGTGTTCGGTCTCTCTCTGTCTACAGTAACCTGCGCTTTACTGTAGCACTGCTACAGTAAAGCGCAGGTTACTGTAGACAGAGAGAGACCGAACGCATCTCTGCGTTCGGTCACCTGACGCAATAATTTGCCCTCATTTTGACGCTTCTACGACTCTCAGCTCTCCTCCCTCTCATTCTCTTGCTTCGTCTAGGGTTTCCTCTTCTCCTCGGTTCTCCAGTATCCCCCAACACAAAACTCTCCTCGATTCTCCAGTATTTGTTGCTTAGTCAAGCTTAGTTTTGACTCTAGCGTTCATAACATGCACATCTCCCCATCCTCAAAAAGAACACTTACACCATTGTTTGAATCTCATTTCTTTTTTTCTATTTTCCCTTATAAAAGCTTCAGCTTTGAGCATCTATGGGTATCAAAATTTTTTGAAGGATTTAGATTTCGTAATCTCGATTTGTTCCTTTCGAAGGAATGTTTTGCTTAAGGTTTTTTCATTTGTTGTTGTTCTTGTCGAATTTTGTCTTGGTTAGTCGGTTTGTTCATTCCAGATGAAGCTTGTCTTGGACTGCTCAATTTTTATTTTTGCGTTGAAGAATTTAGGTTAGTTGTTGTCTGCCAAAGTTGCAATCAAATTATTTACTTGTTAAGGTTGTTGTCTGCACTATGCAGTGGAAGTATTAATATACCATTATGATTTCTAGTTTATGATTTAGGCGTGCACTGATGGTTTGCTGAAATAAATTGATTTGTTAATTGATTCATAGTTTGTATTTCATAATAATTGTTGTAAATTGTTTCTCTTTCATATGCGATAAATTGATAATTGCTGTAAACTATTTTAATTTTATAATTTATAGTTTGGAAATCGACTGTTTGTAAACCTGTTGTAAGTTATCCAAATCTTTCATTCTTTGGTATTGTTGCTTCAGACCCGGGTTGGCGGATTATGACGGGTTGACATGGGTTCGAAGTGGGTTGGGTTTGGGTTTGATAAAGTGACCTGTTTGGTCGGGTCAAATAGTGTCGGGTTAGATTCTGTTTGGACCCAAACCCAACCTGAAACCCGATTTTGACATCCCTATTGTAGGAAAAAAAAAAAGGGGATCTCTAGGGGCGCTATCTATTGTCCCTAGCATTAGATCATAGTCAGATAAAATAATGACCGACTCGTTCTAAGCTCACGTGACCTCAATCAAATAGCATTCAACAAAATAAGCTTCATATCTACCTGATTCCTTAAGAGCCTGAATTAAGGTTTCACAGAGGGCTTTTGACATTAGAAAAGTGTCATATATGCTAAGTTGAGCAGGAATTTTTTTGTATGTGAGACAAAATATTGTAGTCATTTAAGGTCTAAGGGAGCATTGTGGCACTAGGTCTTTGAACGCTACAATTATAACATCAAATATTTTATAAATATTCAAATATACTCATTTTCCATTTTGCCAAAATTTCTTTCCACCTTAAGCAGCCAGCTAAAGAGTGGAGGTGGAGAATTTCTAGAGAGAAAGAGAGAGAGACTTTTTCGAGCTGCTTCGAGTTGATTTCGTCTGTTGGGACAGCATAGAAAATTATTCAAGTCAAGGTAGGTTACGTTTTGCCGATATATATTTTTAATAATTTTGAGTTTTATTATTTTTTTTCTTACATTTTAATTAAAATTTTAACACAAAACAACATATATCTACTCACTAGGTAAATTTTTTACTATGTAACTTTTGGTATGTCTTAGTTGTTAATATTAAGCTCATTTTAATATTTTAATTATAAATTTTCACCGGGTAGTTTTGCAAAACCTCTTTTCAATGATTTGGGAAAAAATTTATATGCCTATTTATAGTATTGTTGTACAATAAAGCTCTAAAATGTAGCTATGAGCAATTTGTGGTAATATAGTAATTCATTTTAAAAATGTTAAATTTTATGTGACTTTCATCCAAATGCCTAACTACTTGATTGTTAGTAAGATACTCTTTAAAACCTTATGATGACTCTGACATTGTATACTATATTTGAAAAAATATTTATTTATGTGTTTATATTCTTGAAATGTGTGATTTGGATGAATTTTGAATTTGGAGTTCTGACATGAGCTATAGGGAGTCATAAGGGCAAAAAATTTTTGAATATACGTGGTGCTATGCATTTTGGAGTCATAAGGGTATGTTATCTTATATGCTATCACATGGAGTCATAAAAGTTTAAATTATGAATTCTGATATCTATTGAGAGGTATATTATGTTTGTTTTGAGATATGAATATGAAGTGATTACTATTATGTTTCTTTATTGTTCTTCATCTATATTATTCTGCCATTTTAATTGATGCGTTAGAGATATTGTTTACTACTTTGTGGATATTTGTTTATTTAGAATAATCTATTTGGAACCTTGTATAAATGAATTTATCTTACCTTACTATTTTTGTTTTTTTATTGGTTATAATAATTATTAAAAACTTAGGTAGGTTGAATGTGACTTATTGAGTTGTGATTGCTCATACTTTCTTTGTGTATCTGCTTTAGGTCAAGATAAGGGGAAGCGACATGCTGAGTAGATAAGGGTTGCATGGTCCAAGTCAGAGTATGTATAAGTATGTTAGATTTTTGATAGTCATGGATTTTTCTTTCTAATCTGTACTGTCTGTGTCATGCCATATTTATATAAAATTATTTTGATTATAAACATTTCTGAGATGAATGAAAAATTTTTTATGATGATTATCCATCTATTTAATTAAAAACTTAGTGGCTATGTAGTCTATAAATGATTATCTATAGTTCTCTCTAATTAGTTCTTGAAAATTCCATTTTATCACCATCTGATGTGATATGATCGATTCTGTTTGTTGGTTATATCAGCTCGAGTTGTGACACTATAATTGGACAACGATGGTAGGAGGATCATTTTTTAGTGACTATGGTCAATGGATCATAGTTGGGTAACTGTGGTTGGAGGATTATGTTCAAGCAATAGTGGTTGAGAGATTATAATCATGTGATGATGATCAGAGAATTATAGTCGGATGATGATGGTTGAAGGATTATAATTAGACAACGGTGGTTAGAGGACCCTAATCGGGT